>NC_069501.1:1251250552-1251380552 GCF_027579735.1 Bombina bombina | reverse complement strand
TACATTTTTACATTCCCTGAATCACAAGTGCTCTTTCTGGACTGTAATCTCATTTATTAAGACTCTATGCTGCAAACCTTCCCTGTTACCTTAATCCAAACAAATTAATTTGTGAAATTAACATGCAATTGTTACTGTGTTCTAAATGATAATGATTAAATGACAAAAGATACCCAGGTTGTGCTGGCAGTAAGCAATGAAAACAGAAGTACGTATCCGCTTTACAGCATAAACAGCTGCCCAGGAGTTTAATAATTATGGAGTTAGACACAATTTATCCCTTTAGAATTATCGCAGTGTTAACATCTGCTGATAAACTGTTCAATGTCAACATCATAATGTGGGTTAGTGTAAAATGCATTGTTTTGCGGATAAATCCAATTAGGGGCAGATATGTAGAAGGGTTAGCCTTCAGAAAACAGGGTGATTTTCAAGTTCTAAAGATTAAAAAATCCTCTATTTTCAGAGCTAAATGACATAAACAGAGGTCAAATTGAATAATGAAAATTGTTTTATTGTGCATAACTAACCATTTTATATATAAAACAGAAGATGCTTACAATCCCTTTAAGCCTATTGTAAACGTTCTTGCTTCTTTGACTTAAGTTACAAGTGAGGTCAGAGGACATAACCACACTGTATTGATTCATTTGAAATTCAGGAATATTAGCTCTGCCAAAGGAGGAAAAGCTAAGCAGCAATTCGGGGAGGGAATGTGCGACCCCTTTCCATTTTAAAGTTTGCTGCTGCAGCTGTTTTGAACACAATTAATACTTTTTATCAGCCATTTACCTGATTACATTTACCATTTAAAGGGATAGTAAAGTCCAAAGTAAATGTTCATGATTCAGATAGGGCATGCAATTTAAAAAAAAACAAAAAAACTTTCTAATATACTTTTATCATCAAATTTGCTTTGTTCTCTTGGTATTCTTAGTTGAAAACTAAACCTAGGTAAGCTCATATACTAATTTCTAAGCCCTTGAAGGCTACCTCTTTTCTGAATGCATTTGACAGTTTTTCCCAGCTAGAGGGCATTAGTTTATGTGTTTCATATAAAAAAAACAACATTGTGCTCACATGTGGAGTTATTTAAGAGTCAGCACTAATTGGCTAAAATGCAAGTTTCTCAAAAGAGCTGAGATAAGGGAGCAGCCTGCATAAGCTTAGATACAAGGTAATTACAGAGGTAAAAAGTATATTAATATAAAAGTATTGGTTATGCAAAACTGGAGAATGGTAAATAAAGGGATTATCTATCTTTTTAAACAATAACATTTTTGGTTACTATCCCTTTAATGATTTGAAAGTGCAGCATTTCAACATTAGGAGGAGGTAACGGCCAATAAGCATTAGTAGAAAAACCGATACTGCTGTATTCCACCTGTAAACACAAAATTATTTACATTTTCCCAGCAAAAAGAAACATGTAAAAAGCACAATGGTCCCTGAATCATCATATCTATGAACAATTTAATATTATTTTTCTCTACTAGGAAAGTATGTGTCTCATTATCTAAAGCAAGTCTAGTTTGTTGGACAAGAATTAATTGATAAAAACAATTACTAAATTATAAATAACCCCAGGAAACAGGAGAAAAGTTGTTTCTTCTTTTGAAAATAATTTTAACCAATTGGTAGATTTTTTACTTTATTTATTTTTTATGTCTATGAATTGTAATTACAAATGTAACACTCTATCTAATGTACCATAAACCAGCAGCAAATAAAATTCAGGTCCCTGAAGGTAGAAAACGTTTTAATTGATGGTAGTTTTAAAACACAACTTACCATAGATTTACAAGGATGTAATATTTTTTTCGGAAAATGTGGAATTAATTTCTCATTAAAATTGTACAACAGGAAAAAACTTAAAGTAATTTATTATAAACTAACATTACTAGCCCCAGGTATGAGCATGTGATAGAGAATTTCCAAACGTAATATAAATCTTTGTGTGGAAAAACTACACACAACTAAGATTTCACAGATTCATACCTTCTGCTTAAAGGGATATTAAACCCAATTTTTTTCTTTCATGATTCAGATAGAGCAGCAATTTTAAGCAACTTTCTAATTTACTCCAATTATCAATTTCTTTGTTCTCTTGCTATCTTTATTTGAAAAATCAAGAATTTAAGCTTAGAAACCGACCTATTTTTGGTTCAGCACCCTAGGTAGTGCTTGCTTATTGCACTATTTAGTATTTGTTTAGTTTAAAACTAATCGAATACTGAATTTTAGTTAAACACTTACATTTGTTTTCCTTAAAATGAATGTAAATGTACAAAGCTACAAGTGAATGTTTACCTGTAGCTACAATACCTACCTTAAAGCGATCTGAAGAGCACGCTAACCAGATCCTCTTCTCGCCAGAGCCCGACTGCGCTAACAGCAAACTTAAAGGGACGTGAAACCCAATTTTTTTCTTTAATGTTTTAGAAAGAGCTTGCAATTTTAAACAACTTTCTAATTTACTTCTATTATCTAATCTGCTTTAATCTCTTGAAATCCTTTGTTGAATAGCATATATAGATAGGCTCAGTAGCTGCTGATTGATGGCTGCTCATAGATGCCTTGTGTGATTGGCTCACCCATGTGCCCTGCTATTTCTTCAACACAGGATATTTAAAGAATGAAGCAAATTAGATAATATAAGTGAAATGGAATGTTGTTTAAAATTGTATTCTCTACCTGAATCATGAAAAACAAAATGGGTTTAGTGTCCCTTTAACACTCTCGGTTCCCAGGACCTGAGCTAAATTTAGTGCAGGTTCTGGGAGTCAAGTAGGCTAAGCCTCCTGTTAGCGCAGCCACAAGAAGAGGATTGGATTAGCACGCTCTCCAGAGTTCGCTAAAGTAAACATTCACCCCTTAAAAAAAAGAAAGCAAATGAATGAATACTAACGATTTTACTTGGTGCATTCATTCGGATATTCATTTAGTTCAAACGAATGCAGATCTTTACTAAATAGTATGGCTATTCAGTACTGGGTAAAGGGATCATTTACGTTACACCTTCAATGCAGTTGGCGATGCCGCTTTTAAAATTCCGCCAGTGTCAGAGAAGCGTCTCCTCCCACAGAGAAGTATAGTAAATCGCCTCTTGCCGAGGCTGCCTTCAAGCACTGATTTCAGCCCTTTATAACATTTCACAACCAATCTCGATCACAATACATAGGGGTCAGGATTTGATCAAGAACAAACATGACGCTTAAATTCAATCAACTTACAAGGCCATTGCTGGATCATTATTGAAAAGTGTTTCCCTCCAGTAGAAAAAACGTGTGTGAGTGATCATTCAAACATCATGAGCTATCAACATTTTTTTTTATTTTTTTGCAATGTTTGTTCCATGACCGTTTTTTTATTAAATCTATACCATTAACATAAAAGAAAGAACCAGTAATGTTAGACAGATGTTTGCTGGTTTTTTGGCATTAAGAACTCACTGTTTTTGCTGCACATGTCGCTTCTCTTGCCTGTTCTATCTTGTAAAGATTTCTGCCAATCTCAGCAGAAAAATATCAAATGAATTCATGGACCGTGAACAGACAATTTGTAGAGCTGATTTAGATGACCAGAACTGACAAGTCAACTTCCTTTATGATTACAGAAGAGGAGATGATGCATTTTTGTTTTCATCTGTTGTCTAAACCTTGTATAGAGATAGAGAGAACACGTGTGACACTATTGAGTGGGTGCTGGTGACAAATATGTGTGGACACCAAACAGTAATCTAAGTGGTCCTATTCCCTGGGTTGTTTTTTGTGAGCTAATTTATATATGTGTGTCTGTATGTATAAGTATGTATGTGTGTGTGTGTGTGTGTATGTATGTGTGTCTGTATGTATAAGTATGTATGTGTGTGTGTGTGTATGTATGTGTGTCTGTATGTATAAGTATGTATGTGTGTGTGTGTGTGTATGTGTGTCTGTATGTATAAGTATGTATGTGTGTGTGTGTGTATGTGTGTCTGTATGTATAAGTATGTATGTGTGTGTGTGTATGTGTGTCTGTATGTATAAGTATGTATGTGTGTGTGTGTGTGTATGTGTGTCTGTATGTATAAGTATGTATGTGTGTGTGTGTGTGTATGTGTGTCTGTATGTATAAGTATGTATGTGTGTGTGTGTGTATGTGTGTCTGTATGTATAAGTATGTATGTGTGTATGTGTGTCTGTATGTATAAGTATGTATGTGTGTGTGTGTATGTGTGTCTGTATGTATAAGTATGTATGTGTGTGTGTGTGTATGTGTGTCTGTATGTATAAGTATGTATGTGTGTGTGTGTGTGTATGTGTGTCTGTATGTATAAGTATGTATGTGTGTGTGTATGTGTGTCTGTATGTATAAGTATGTATGTGTGTGTGTGTGTATGTGTGTCTGTATGTATAAGTATGTATGTGTGTGTGTGTGTGTGTGTATGTGTGTCTGTATGTATAAGTATGTATGTGTGTGTATGCATGTGTGTATGAATGTGTGTCTGTATGTATAAGTATGTATGTGCATGTATATATGTGTGTCTGTATGTATAAGTATGTATGTGTGTGTGTGTGTGTATGTATGTGTGTCTGTATGTATAAGTATGTATGTGTGTGTGTGTGTATGTATGTGTGTCTGTATGTATAAGTATGTATGTGCATGTATACGTGTGTGTATGTATATGTGTGTGTATGTATAAGTATGTGTGTATCTGTGTGTGTGCGCATGTATGTGTGTCTGCATGTATACATATGTGTGTGTATGTATGTGTGTCTGTATGTATAAGTATGTTTGTGCATGTATATGTGTGTGTATGTATGTATGTGTGAGTATGTATAAGTATGTGTGCGTGTGTATACGATGTGTGTGTATGTATAAGTATGTGTATGTATAAGTGTGTGTATAAGTATGTGTGCATATGTATACGATGTGTGTGTATGTATAAGTATGTGTATGTATAAGTGTGTATATAAGTATGTGTGCGTATGTATACGATGTGTGTGTATGTATAAGTATGTGTATGTATAAGTGTGTGTATAAGTATGTGTGTGTATGTATACAATATGTGTGTATGTATAAGTATGTGTATGTATAAGTGTGTGTGTCTGTGTGTGTAAGTATGTGTGTATGTATAAGTATGTGTGTATGTATAAGTATGTGTGTATGTATAAGTATGTGTGTACGTATGTATGTTTATGTATGTATGCATGCATGCTTGTGTGCATGTATGTGTGTGTTTATGTGTGTGTGCACCTGTGTGTGTATTTATGTATGTATGTGTGTGTGTGCACGTGTGTTTTGTGTGTGTTTATGTGTGTTTGTATTGTTTTTATGTATGTCTGTGTGTGCATGTGTGTGTTTGTATGTGTGTGTATCTGTGTGTGTATGTATGTATGTGTTTGTGTGCATGTGTTTTTGTGTGTGTATGGTATGTATGTAGTTATGTGTATGTGTGTGATTGTGAGAGAGAGCAAGAGAAAGAAAGAGAGAGAATATGTTTTGGCACATTCATTAAAAACAAATGTTGGGTACATTTTCTGTAAAAAACAGTGCATGTGGAAGATTTCTGCATCAGATGAAATTTAAGAAACTATGTTTGACTTAGTGAAGCACAATATTCAAATGATGATTCTCGTAAACTTCAGATTTAGGGGAAGATTTACCAATGTCTGGCCGACATGATACGCTGTAGCGTATCATGTCCGACAGACATCGCCGAACGCCGACAGCATACGCTGTCGGCATTTATCATTGTACAAGCAGTTCACCAGAACTGCTTGTGCAATGCCGCCCCCTGCAGATTTGATGCCAATCAGCCGCTAGCATGGGGTGTCAATCAGCCCGATCGTATAGGATCGTGCGGATTAAAGACCACAGTCTCAGAGGCAGCGGACAAGTTATGGAGCAGCAGTCTTTAAACCGCTGCTTCATAACTGCTGTTTTTGGTGAGCCTGAAGACTCGTGTGGAAACAAGGGGAATAAGGTAAATTCACCCCTTGTTAAATCTACCCCTCAGAATCAACATTTATTACAATTTGTTGCTGCAGATCCTTTTAACTCAAATGATACGTTACATATTGCCAAATCTAAGATTCTTTCTAATAGAAAGAATATCAAGGGGAACAATTGTCATAGCAATCAGATTTTTCTTCACTACAAGCTTTTTAATTTCAACTTAAAAATGTAAAATTATGTAAAATCTTCCTCTACCGTACTATTATTTAGATTTCACAGCTCTGCATCAGTATTTATATGGCAGCAAAAAAATGGAAGTAGCGCTTAAAGCAATTAGTGTACATATATCCCCACTATATACAATCTACTCACTTTTATAATTTAATAAATAAAAAATTCAACTTAAATTAAAGTATCTCTGGAAAATAAAAATAAAATACAAGTAGTTTATAATTAAAACTGTTCATTGTGCACAGACAATACCAGCACCGGTTAAAAACTGAATAAAAAGTTTTTTTGGAAAAAACTAAATCTCTTTTGCTTTCCTTTTATCATAAATTCCTGTATTCCGTTAATTTGGAGTACCCAGTCATTTAAAGATTAATTGAAATAAAGCGGGAAAAAAACAGCAGCGCAAATCCTCTAAGTGTAACATTTATTAACTAGTGGTTAAAAGCGCATAAGATTACACTTACAAGATAAAAGTACAAACAAGTATATCATTCTCTATGGGCTTAAAGAGACACTGAACCCAATTTTTTTCTTTTGTGATTCAGATAGAGCATGCAATTTTAAGCAATTTTTTTATTTACTCTTATTATCAATTTTCTTCATTCTCTTGCTATCTTTATTTGAAAAAGAAGGCATCTAAGCTAAGGAGCCAGCCAATTTTTGCTTCAGTCCATGGACAGCACTTGTTTATTTCTGGGTGAATGTATCCCCCCATCAGCAAGAACAATCCAGGTTGTTCACCAAAAATTGGCTGGCATCTAAACTTACATTCTTGTTTTTCAAATAAAGATACCAAGAGAATGAAGACAATTTGATAATAGGAGTAAATTAGAAAGTTGCTAAAAATTGCTGCTCTATCTGAATCACGGAAGAAAAAATTTGGGTTCAGTGTCCCTTTAATGGTTAATCAACCAATATGTCTGCATATCGGTGTTGCCGCTTTACATATAACATATGAGCTTCTAGCAGATATAGCAGAAAGCCATATTTAGGTTTTGAATGTGTGACAAATAGATCTTTATAGCCGGTGTAATCTTACTGCCTCAAACAACCTCCACGCATTTCCTCTGGTCTCTGCCAGACTATTCAAAAGGTGAATCTTATTTGTTATCTGCTGTCATTTAATATGGCCTGTATTAGCTAGTGATTGGCTGGAACGAATGTCAATCATCATTATAATCCCTTCTGATAGGATAGAAACATAACTGTTCATAATGAATCCCGTCAATCTGTGAGGAACTTTTTTCCGGAACGGATACACTTCAGTAGGTACATTAAGAAAAACATATCATGATGTGTAACTTATACAAATATAATAAAAAACTATAGGATTATATTAAAAACAACATGAATTTTATCCTGAAAGTTTTTCCCACTGCAACCGCATGAAATGTATATACATATGAGCGGTCATGTGAACCGTTCTGAATAAAACCATAGAATTATTTAATGATAACATGTGGTTCTATCTTTTCCTTGGTGTTACCAAGTTCATTGATTGAACACAATTAATAGCATTGATTTTCCATTTCTCTTTCGTATATCATCCTAATAATATGATCAAATGAACTACAATAGGACTGAAGCGCCAATACTAGCAATGGTTCCTATTAAAATAAAATAGAAAAGGACATAGAAACATCTTATATGTATCGCAAAAGAAAATCTTCACCAAGAGTGCAATCTATCCTAACTCATTGATACTGGCCTAGCGGTTATGTTATTGATCCATTTTGTTAAATGACCACTCTTTGCATTCAACAGGCCATTTTTATCCGTGGGTTTATGACATTTCTTTACACTCTCCCATGGGAATCATGCAGTAAGGTTAAATCTAAAAAATCTATTCCTTTTTTGTTCATATTACTAATAAACTATAGATTTATATTATCATGATTTATATGTTTAATTAAATACTTCTAATTCAGTTCCCTTCCATATAATAACATTGTCAATATACCGATAGTAATGTACCAATTTGTACCAATTTGTCTATGGAGGGATTATTAGACCAGATTTATTGTTTTCCAAAATAATCCATATAGAAATTAGCGAACAATGGTGCAAATGTGGTGCCCATTGCCATCCCCTGGGTTTGTCTATAAAAAACTAAATCAAAAGTAAAATAATTATGTTATTATTTGAATATTGTAAAAAAATCCAAATGTATTTTAGGAATATTACAATTATCAAAGGCTTTTTTGACTGCCATCATGCCAAGATGATGAGGGATACAGGTATAGGGGACAATACATCACAAGTGACCCATGAATATTCATCCTTCTATTCTATACCCTCAAATATATTTATGGTGTGTGCTGTATGATTTTGTAGTTTTCACTACTGACTGCACAAAGTGGTCAATGTATATTGCTAAATTGTTTGTAAGTGATCCAATACCTAATACTATTGGTCTGCCAGGAGGGTCTACTAAGGATTTGTGGACTTTTGGCAGATGGTTGAATATGGGGGTCTGTGGATGTGTAACAAAGAGAAAATTAAATTAATTTAACGTGATAATAGACTCATCTCTTGCTGCATTCAGGATAAATTGTAGTTCTTTTTTGTATTTCAGTATTGGGTCAAACCTAATGGTTTCATAGGTACTAGTAACACCTAGCAATCTGTTGGCTTCCTTAAGATAGTCTGACAGATTTTGAATGACTACCCCATTTATATGTCTACTGCCTTAATGATGATATCATCATCATTTCTGAGGCTAGATAGTGTAGATCTTTTTTGGAAAGAGAGGTTGTCATTGTTCTTATTTACCCAAGTATCCTTCTTATTATACCATTATTTGGTCAGATCTTGGCACACTAATTCATTGAAAATTAAAATGTGCTCTCCTTGTACATTAATGGGATAGGAGGAAAATTTTCACTTAAAGTCGGCGTATTAAATTAGATGATTTTGTATCATCAAAACTAAGGTCAAGAAATTGAGTCATCAAAATCGCCTCATTGATTTCTGATGGCCTCTTGAATGTACTTGTAGGTGCATTCTCATTTTGTGAGTGTTTTAATGTGATTAATGTTCCCATATCACTATTTTTCAGAGCTACTTCTTGTCTGGTAATGACTTGAGGCTGATTTTTTATGTAACACCACTAAAGGGTCCACACATATTTCTGAAGATCTATGTATGTTTGAAATTAGCTTGGAGCCACTTTAGGGACACAATGTAGACCCTAGCTAGATTAATTCCATTGTTACTGAGGGGACAATTGGAAAGAATGAAAACATTATTTTTTTTCCCTTGCTTTCTCTGTCTGAATTTTGCCTCCCCCTCTAGATCCTCGCTTGTTCGCCTTCTTTTTAGGGGTGTGGTGTTTGTTGGTACATGATATGTGTTTAGGGATCTATACGCTCTTGCCTGCGGCAAACTTTCCCCCCTCTAAAAATGAGGCAGCAGAGGGGGAGGGATTATTCAGGTGGTGACTTGTCTCTCGCGTGTGTGTATATAGAGCGATTATATTGGCTGGGAGGTGTTAATCCTAAACACCATATTATAAGCGACGGTATTTCTCCTGGTTTTTTCACTTATTAAGAGATTAATTATAATTCACTTGTGAATGGATTCTATAAAGGTGAGCCTGTTGCTTTAAATGCCTTTTAGGTTGATCAAGGATCTCAGGACCGAATTCTCTCTGGCATTCTGAAATTCTTTGCAAGCTCCTTTCTCACCAGAAGTTAAGGTGTACGACCTATTCAAAATGTGCTGCAATGGGCTTGTTAATCTTTATATGGACATCAAATTTGCCGCTTAGGAAATCATGCAGTCCACAGTCAGCTGTGAATAAATACTCCTGCCTTAGCAGGCTCTCTCTCTATGGCAATTATCTCTTGTGCTCAGGACTTCCTTAAGAGGGGTGCCCACCCAAGGGCCCCGTGCTTTGTTGGGCCCCACAATGTAAAGGATTGTTTATGGTATCAGGAGGTGTAATATATAGTGTTATTCTTTATATAGGAAACACTAAATATTGGGACAGGATGGGCCATACAGCGGGCAGGGTATACAGGGTTAGAGGAATATGGGTGCTGCGCTGAGGGGCACTGCAAATGCGAAAGGTGGCCCTGCTGGTGCTGGAGTTTTTTAAAAGCCAATTCCAGTTTAATCACTAACTATACAGCATTTCTTGCTACCAACTTTAAGCCAATCCATATATTAAACTTTAAGCAATAACATAGCTCCCACCGTCTCCGTGATATTCGCTCTGCCATCATATTGGGTTAAGCTCTACGCATCTCAGCTACTCAGCCTCTGTCAAGAGTGCCTGATTGGTTCCACTGATTCTCTTTTTAAAGCGTATCATGTTAGCGTAACATGTGAGGCAACACTCACATTTATATCGGCACACAGGAAAAAGTCTCTACAGATCTAAGAAAACTGAATGTAATTTGTAGCATGATGCTCCTATGCTGCATAACCAAAATTTTCAGATCTATGTAAGATTCCTTCTATTAGCCAATACTTCTGGCTTCATTCAGTTTACGGTTAAACACCTTTTCCTTTTCTATTGAAAGTATTTTAACTGTTATTGACGTCCATGTAAGCTCTGATTTACTGCTTTGAAATCTAAATTAAAAAAAAAAACTGCTAATCAAAAAATTAAATAAACCAATGTGCATTTCAATTTCAATTGGAATGTTCATTTAAAGTCCCTATGAGGCAGGGCCCATGGGCAGCTGCCTGTTTGCCTATTGATAAAGCAAGACCTGATCACAGCAATAGTGTTTTATTTTTTTGATATTTTTTGCTCCTTTCCTCCCTTATTGCTAAACCTTCTATGATTTAAAAACAACTAAATTTAGTTGTTCCATATTCCTCAGTATTATATTATATTGTATAATGTTCCTGCCCTGCTTTTTGTGATTCCACTCATTTGTTATTCTGTTAGAGTCAGCAGTTATCAAAGTATCGATATAAGTAGCTGATCCCAAACCATGTGCTGGCAAGGCGAGTGATGTTTCTTTAATGAACACCTTGTTCCTGAGAAAAGTCTTGTTTTATAAAAACCACAGATGAAACAGCTTAGTATCAGTACACCTGCCTGAGATGTCTGGATTCAGACATATGAAAGTCAGATTCCTTTGGTGGGAATAAATTGTCTCATACCTGGTAGAATCTGGGAGCTGACCTACATGTTGTAGACATAAAAAAAACTATAGGACTGATCTGATCTGAGCAGTTAAATATAACAGAAATTGGCAGATATGAGTTTTTTATATTCTAGGCAATTTAGCCCTTACATAAAGACAGTTTTAATTCAGACACAATGAAGTTCACAGATCAGCCTCTGGACTTGACTTAAAGGGACGGTCTAGACCCAGTACATCATTTTGATTACTTATTGTTACTTACCAGAGAAACATTGTGCAACTAGTCACTCATCTATACGCTTGTAAGAAGTATATGAAACATTTAAATATTCATTGTTTGTTAGGAGCCGAAAATGGCTGCCAAGCTCTCCAATCACAACGATTCTTAAATACGCTTTCCTACTCGCACACACTGATTTGTATATATGCAATCTGAAACGGTGTGTGTCGAGTTTTTTGCTTGTATTACAAGTGGAAAGTAAAAGCGATCTCTTGAGCACGTTTGAAGTTAGCCACCATTGAATTAGCGAGTCAGAGCGCTGGTTAACTTCTTCGCAAAACAAAAAAGTGTCACAAAACCCATACAAAATACTTAATACAGCTAATAATAATAAAGATATGAGGTCTGAGGTGTTAGGAAAAAAAGGCAGGCAATGGGCTTCAACATAGAGATACACACATATGCATGTCTAAATCTGTATTTGTATGTAAAGAGATATATATGTATGTGTGTGTGTACATGTGAATTCCTATGTGTAATTACAGACATATATACATACAAACACATAAATAAAATTATTATAGGCAGTCCCATGCAATAAGCACAATGTTTAAGCGTTATGATAGTGGACAGCTAGCACACAGTGATCAGCTAGCTCACAGTGAAAAAATGTTATTAGCAATCCCATGCAAAGAGCACAAAAAATTTCAGCGTTGTGCATATGACAATATGAATCATTTAGAGAGACCTCAAAACATACTACACCCTACTGCACTCGGTACCCAAGAAATTACAAGGGATAATTACCGGACAGAAACAATCTTGGGATCTAAGTATGATGAGGTGCCTTATATATGGCATACATATGATCCTATCATAGCAATAGTAAAACAGCAGTTACGTGCAGATATTTTCAAACAGATGCATGTCAGCAAGGAAAAGGTTGTAACAGTTCACATGTAGCATATCCAACACAGAGCAATCAAGGTCAGACCAGGCTGACCCTCCACAAATAGCGGTTATTGCAAAGCTAAGTTATTTTCCAGATATTAGCAAATGTAGGTGTTGTTACACTTATCTGACATATAATTGTAATCCACATGAACCGTCAGGTCTCTGCTGTAGTATTCGCTTCCAGTGCTCCTTCAATATACCAGCTGCTACTTAGTGTGCTATACACGCCGAAATCCACATGGCATAAGCAAACAGCATCATCACTTCCGGGTTAGTCATGTGAGTAGTTCATCCAATGCCATTCAAAAGAAAGGGCTTCCTCATAGCAGATATATATACCTTTATATAATCATCTATATATAGAGATATATATTGTGCCAAAAAACATCCAATATATGTATAAATGTCTATTTTATGAAATATTCATATTTTCATGTCGGGTCAGCGCACTTGAGAATATGCAAATCAGATCTGCGCGTGAGTAGTTTTTCCCCCCACGTTTTTGCTCCATTGACTTCTATGGGGGGAAAACGTTATCGAGCAGGCGATATTCTTAGTTTGGCTTTTTACGCGTGTCAGGTTAGCGCGCAAGTGAAAACTGTTTACTTTCAACTTGTAATACAAGCGCAACCCGACATGTGCATAAAGCTTACTTCCAGCGGAGATAATGCTCAAGCCAGAACATTAAAGGAACAGTAAAGTCAGAATAAGACATTCATGATAGAACAAACAATTTTAAACAACTTTCCAGTTTACTTCTATTAGTTAATTTGCTTCCTTCTCTTGTCATCCTTTGCTAGCTGATGATTGGTGGCTGCATATATATACCGATTGTCATTGGCTCATCCATGTGTTCATTTAGAAAACAGTAATGCAGTGCTGCTTCTTCAACAAATGATACAAAGAGAATGAAGCAAATTTGATAATATACAGGGAGTGCAGAATTATTAGGCAAATGAGTATTTTGACCACATCATCCTCTTTATGCATGTTGTCTTACTCCAAGCTGTATAGGCTCGAAAGCCTACTACCAATTAAGCATATTAGGTGATGTGCATCTCTGTAATGAGAAGGGCTGTGTTCTAATGACATCAACACCCTATATCAGGGGTCCATAATTATTAGGCAACCTCCTTTCCTTTGGCAAAATGGGTCAAAAGAAGGACTTGACAGTCTCATAAAAGTAAAAAATAGTGAGATATCTTGCAGAGGGATGCAGCACTCTTAAAATTGCAAAGCTTCTAAAGCGTGATCATCGAACAATAAAGCGTTTCATTCAAAATAGTCAACAGGGTCGCAAGAAGCGTGTGGAAAAACCAAGGCGCAAAATAACTGCCCATGAACTGAGAAAAGTCAAGCGTGCAGCTGCCAAGATGCCACTTGCCACCAGTTTGGCCATATTTCAGAGCTGCAACATCACTGGAGTGCCCAAAAGCACAAGGTGTGCAATACTCAGAGACATGGCCAAGGTAAGAAAGGCTGAAAGACGACCACCACTGAACAAGACACACAAGCTGAAACGTCAAGACTGGGCCAAGAAATATCTCAAGACTGATTTTTCTAAGGTTTTATGGACTGATGAAATGAGAGTGAGTCTTGATGGGCCAGATGGATGGGCCCGTGGCTGGATTGGTAAAGGGCAGAGAGCTCCAGTCCGACTCAGACGCCAGCAAGGTGGAGGTGGAGTACTGGTTTGGGCTGGTATCATCAAAGATGAGCTTGTGGGGCCTTTTCGGGTTGAGGATGGAGTCAAGCTCAACTCCCAGTCCTACTGCCAGTTTCTGGAAGACACCTTCTTCAAGCAGTGGTACAGGAAGAAGTCTGCATCCTTCAAGAAAAAGATGATTTTCATGCAGGACAATGCTCCATCACACGCGTCCAAGTACTCCACAGCGTGGCTGGCAAGAAAGGGTATAAAAGAAGAAAATCTAATGACATGACCTCCTTGTTCACCTGATCTGAACCCCATTGAGAACCTGTGGTCCATCATCAAATGTGAGATTTACAAGGAGGGAAAACAGTACACCTCTCTGAACAGTGTCTGGGAGGCTGTGGTTGCTGCTGCACGCAATGTTGATGGTGAACAGATCAAAACACTGACAGAATCCATGGATGGCAGGCTTTTGAGTGTCCTTGCAAAGAAAGGTGGCTATATTGGTCACTGATTTGTTTTTTTTTTTTTGAAAAATTTTTTTATTGAGGTTTTGCTAGTGAGTACAATATATGCAAAATACCATACAACATAAGAAGAAATACAACATCAGTGTAACATTTACATTAGTTAGTCTTATACATGAGATAACAATGTGGTAGTAAGCTAGGTATATTAAGAACCTCTATTTTCTTTTTTTTTTTTTATTGCTTATATTCTTCAATTATTTCCTCAAAAGCACGAGCGGCCACCTTTGGACCAGCAAAAGCAAATATTGTCTAGAGGAAAGATAGCGAATGTATTGGACACTTATGGTCCCATACATATAATGGAAAAAATAAATTATCAGCTGAAATTTTATTTTCAAAAATATAGGGAGGGGGGGGTAGAAAATTCAGCGGATAAGCACCGCTTGTCAAATATAGGGTAATATGGGGGGGGGGGGGAGGGCGGAGCCATAAGTAAGGGTTACAATAGAAATGAAAATTAGCCAAAATATATTAGTTTAAGTTCACTTAACTCTGTAATGGCGGAAACTCTATAGTATATACAGCCTGTAAGGAAGGTATCACTTAGCTTGTATGTATAAGGTACTGGGTGATCAAAAATGCTGCTGTAGCACTATATAAGTAAATAATCTACCAACATGTCATAAATTACTACTGAGGGGGGTCTATACCTAATAGCAAATATGGGATGAGGTGAGCATTATACTAGCTTCATATTATGTACGCATACTCAGAATTGCATATTACAGGATAAGAGTTAAATTCAATAACCCTGATAGATCTGCTGACTAGAAGTGTGATATCAAGTATCTATATCAATAGGAAGTTGACTCCCAATCCACTGTGGTATATTTATAGACGGTGGATTTTTTTTTATTTTTTTTTGTTGTTATATTTTTATATTATTTCCTTTCTAGAACAGGGCATTAATCATAACGAAGGAGGAGTATGCAGCAATTAATACTGAGATCATACCTGTCTATACCCCAATAAAACTGGTAACAATAAGTAGCAATAACTATTATGTTTATATTACACATAGTTTTACTAAAGCTCTATGCATCACATTCTCATATTATTAACCAAAGAACCAACATAGCATATCATAGGAGACTTTGAGGGGGTGACTGTAATTAAGAGTCCTTTGGTTTGTCTATATACATTAGGAATGACCCACTTAGACTTGTCTAGCCTTTATGCACTGACTCTTTCCTAGTTGTATATAGTGAGCCTCTATAAAGCATGAGCCATAACATCTATCTAACCATCAAACCGTCGTAACAGTATCCATAGGGTACACATTCAGATGGGAAAGCGAGGGAATAGATGTATCTATAGAGAATCACTGACGAGCAGTTATTAGTATATATGACATATAGCAGAGTATGAGGGTGTCAGACACCAATTTGATTATAGTATAGGTTGACAACCACTAGTAACATTAACGATATAAAGTAGTTAAACCAAAGTATACTATCAGCAACGCTAAATATATAAAATAGTTAAACTGGAATATATATTGAACCCTGATTTTCAGAGTATGTGCATCAAGAAAACTGAAAGTATTAGACAATGTTCATAAAGTCCCATATCTGGAAACCTATGAGCTCTCCACTCAATGTAGAGACAGTCTGAACCCATCTGCATATACTAGTTAATATAAACATAAAATATATAGTATATTTTGCCCGAGAATAAAATAAATAAAACTATGAGACTATTGGGAAACGGTATACATGGCGGGGCACGAAGAGAAAAGTACAAGAGACATCTCTTTGTAACAACTTATATAACATAAGTCAGGGGGAGTATATGGGAATTAAATTTTCTGTCTCGGATCGTAAATCAGCATTGGTGATGAGACCTTGAATGGGAGAAATTTACTAGTATCTAAGAAAGCTTAGCTATGAAGGCTATACTACAGAGGGTATGTAGTATATAGTAGGCATACTTGTTAATTGTACTACAGCGCTTATTCACATATAGGTATAAGAGCATAATGACAAGCTAGTGCCTAAGCTAAAACAAATCAGCATGCTTGTCAGAGTATAGGGAAGTGAGAGCTCTCACGAAGCCGCCAGAGCTATAATAGTATACACCTACATAACATATCTTAACATTCTTAACATTCACTTCTAATCTGTAAACTGTTTATATGATATGGGGGTACAGACAACAGAACTCCATATTGTTGCTGAAATATAAAAAACTCCCTCATAGAGATGCTAGGCAATTAACTTTTATATACAAATAATTTTTCCCTTTACACTTAGGGTAAATAGTCTATTAATTATATTACTCAAGCTAGGGACTGTTGTTGTGATGAGGTCGGTATAGCTTTTAATGGAGTTATATCTGGAGGATAGCCCTCTATGGATCATTTGTGAGAAATATAAGTCACCAGCATGATACAAAGGCCAAAGAACAATATGGAAATGTACAGAAATCGTAGCACCTAAGGGCAACTTAGTGTATGCATAAGCTTAACAATCTGCGCTAGCAGGAACACTTGACAAATAAAATTTTAGTTAGGTAGGTGTCAAAATGAGTTAGTTTAGTTAGGACTGAGTAACCCCTTTGTTTGTTTGTTTGTTTTTTTTGTTGTTTTTTTCATATAAGGTCATAGAATACTAATACTTAGCATAAAAATAATAATGCAACATAGGTGTATGGATTGGCAATATTACATAAAACATATGTCCAGGCAGCCTAACTAGCTTAGCAAATATGTTAAACATTTTAAACACATTTGAAACTGAAGATACATGAGAAAACCACAATAAAAAACAAAATTGCCTATGCTGCTATCAAAATTTTATCTGCGTCTTGCTGCAAATAAAACAAATAATGGAATACATCAAACAGAATACTGTAGATACGATATTTAAAAATATAACTTTGCACTAAGTATCTGGTGGGTATATGGAGGAACAGGGAAGAGAAATACAACAAAAACACTATCCCTCAGTATTATAATATTATAAATATGTTTAGCAAAAGATAAGCCTTGCAAGTTCAATCAGCATATCAAAGTGAGTTGCTAAAGTACAGGTGCAAGACAGTTATGAACTAAAAATCAATATTTGTAAATAAACAGATAGATAGAGAGTCTGGCTAAGACTGTTGTGGAGCAATATAGCTGCTGAAATATATTGTCTTTTACATTTGAACTATGTCCAGTATATACAAGTATTAAGAAACAGCAGGGACTGACATATGTATTCCCCAGATCAGACCAAGCATGAATCAGTGACATATGTTACTTCTATGTCAACTCTGGCTACCAACAGAAACTGTAATTGCTTGTGGCCGAGTGTCCAAGAAATGTTCTCTTATCCTATGCCACCTCTAGTCAAAGAGTCATCCCCAAAGACACAAATCGTACCCCATGATGAGAGGGGCAGTACATCCATCACTCTGCTTAACGATATAGCCTCAGCTGGGAAGATTGATATTCTCGCCGTGGGGCTGAGGACAGCAGCATCTACATCGGCGGGCCACAACAGTGACTCGAGATCAGGCCGCCACATGCTAGATTGTGTAGGTAGGATTAGGGAAGGTTTCAGGCCGCCATCAGAGCAAGCAGGCACCTCTTCGCGAGTAAAATCCGAGAAGGAGTGAGGTATCTCCATCGATGCATAGAGCAGCTTGGAGTGCAATGGCTGCCACAGCTCTATCCTCAGTGAGGGCTGCTCCGTAACCTCTATAGCGCTCATCTCACCTGTTGTGTGATCGGCCCTCAGCAGTTCATACCGGTCTTGTGATGAACTATCCAGAGCTCCGCTTGTTCGATCGGCTGACATCACGCTGGAATGGCCCTGTAAAGGGCAATCTGGATCTTTATTTCCAGTATGTCCTAGCGGCAGCTGGGATTGTGGCGGCAAAAGTTCTGTGAAGGGGAAATCTGTCAGCGCGTCTCCGCACACGCTGCTTGGTATTCCTCTCATCTCTGAACTCAATGTGTCTGTGAGATCGATAAAGCAGCTTTCAATTTGCCTATCCAGCCCTTGTAGAATAGCGTAGAGTAGTTCCTGCGTTTCCTCCATTTTTAAGAGTAGCGTCAGGCTCAGTCTTGTTGTCCCGTAATGGTGGAGACAGGCCCAAATATTTGACCTCAGACAGTCTAACAGTCTCCCATAGAATGGGTGCAAAATAGGTGATCAATGGCACAGAACAGCTCAGGCAGCGTTCCTCTTCTTTATGGCTCAGCTAGTAGTTATTTTCATATGAATTTAGCTCAGTCCATGGCTGTATTTAGATATTTTAGTTAGTTAAGGCCTAGGAGCTCAGCAGACCCACGTCTGATCTCCTTGGCTGTTGGCTCCGCCCCCCCACTGATTTGTTTTTGTTTTGTTTTTGAATGTCAGAAATGTATATTTGTGAATGTTGAGATGTTATATTGGTTTCACTGGTAAAAATAAATAATTGAAATGGGTATATATTTGTTTTTTGTTAAGTTGCCTAATAATTATGCACAGTAATAGTCACCTGCACACACAGATATCCCCCTAAAATAGCTAAAACTAAAAACAAACTAAAAACTACTTCCAAAACTATTCAGCTTTGATATTAATGAGTTTTTTGGGTTCATTGAGAACATGGTTGTTGTTCAATAATAAAATTAATCCTCAAAAATACAACTTGCCTAATAATTCTGCACTCCCTGTACTTAAACTGTAAAGTTGTTTAAAATGTTATGTTCTACCTAAATAATGAAAGAAGTTTGGGTTTCATGTCCCTTTAAATATGCTCGGATGCTCCACTTGTAATCTGGACCTAAATGTGCACTGCTAAAAGGTCACACAAGAAAACAGCTAACTGGAGAAGAAAGATGTGGGCGGAGTTTTGCAGCCATTTTCGGGTGCTCACAAACTGATTATTTAAAGGTATCATGTACTTCTTGAAAGCTTATCGATGTGGAATCCATTGCAAGATGCTTGTCTGGTACGTAAGAACAAGTAATAAAGACTAAGTATTGTGTCTAAACTGTCCTTTTAAGTATGAGTATAACCCGCTATTGGCAAGCATTAGTGATATAAAAATGCTTTAATACATTACAACATATTTGTGTTGCAGCTTTATGTATCTTTGAAAAAAAAAGCATCTAAACATACAATATATATGATTGGTATAACATTGCTATATAAAAATGTAACATCAAATAATAAAGAAACATGTCTAAGCTCCTGAGCCTGCCCACTAAAAGAATGAAGACATTTAATAATATAAGTGAATAAGAAAGTTGTTTGAAGCTGACTTTACAGTCCCTTTAAAGGGACAGTAAAGTAAAAATTAAACTTTACCCTCTACCCATCAGCTCCACCCCCTCCGTCTGTCTTTAGTGCTCAAGACCTGGCAGACTACTTTTTAAACAAAACATGTACTATCCGAAGCAACATCCCAACACCAACCTGCAATCTTCCAACTCCAGGCCCAGTTACTCCCTCTGCCACCCTCTGCATCTTCCATACAGCCACTGAGAATGAAGTTTGTTCATTCCTATCTTCTTCATGGCTAACTACCTGCCCGCTCGACCCTGTCCCTTCCCATCTAATACCCTCCCTGTCTTCCACCCTTACTCCTCCTCTTATTTACATCTTCAACCTATCTCTCTCTACCGATTCCTTCCCATCTTCTTTCAAACTTGCAAAGGTCACTCTCATACTCAAAAAAAAAACCTCCCTTGAACCTAATTCTCCTGATAGCTACCGCCCCATATAACTGCTTCCACTAATAAACTCTTGTTAAAACTAATTTACAACTGCCTAAACCACCTCATGTCCGCCAATTCTTTGCTTGACCCCCTGCAATCTGGATTCCGCTCCAAACACTCAATTGAGACTGGACTTACCAAGGTTATTATTGATCTTCTTTTTGCTAAAAGTAATGGCCATTACTCTATACTCATCTTACTTGAGCTCTCAGCTGCCTTCAACCCAGTTGATCACCCCCTCCTCCTACAGACCCTTAGCTCTATTGGCCTCTGTGACACTGCTCTTTCTTGGATTCACTCTTATCTTTCTCACAGCTATTTTTCTGTATCATTTGCTGGTGACTCCTCCTCTCCAATGCCTCTGTCTGTTGGAGTACCTCAAGGATTTGTTCTGGGTCCTCTACTCTTCTCCATTTATACTTCTTCACTGGGTAAACTTATTAACAGTTATGGCTTCAAATATCACCTCTATGCTGATGATAACCAGATCTACCTCTTCACCCCTGCTCTCTGTCCCTCTGTCCTTTCTCATGTCAGCGACTGCTTATCTGGCATTTCTTCCTGGATGGTCTCTCACCAACTAAAGATTAATATGGCCAAGACTGAACTTCTCCTAAACCCTTCATCTAGCTCCATGCCAACTTCTGACTTTTTTAAACCAGTTGATGGCATCACCATCTCCCTATCACAACAGTCTGCTGCCTCGGCGTTACACTTGACTAAAATCTATCCTTCACCCCCCACATCCAATCGCTTTCTTCATCCTGCCGCAACCACCTATGCAGTATTTCCAAAATTTGCCCTTTTCTAAGCTCTAACACTACAAAGCAAATAATCCACTACCTTGCTATTTCCCAACTTAACTACTGCAATAACCTACTTACTGGCCTTCCTCTTTCCTGCCTCTTCCCCCTTCAATCCATCCTAAATGCCTCTGCCAGGCTAATCCACCTTTCTCATCGCTCTGTATCTGCTTCACCTCTCTGTGAGTCCCTTCATTGGCTCCCTATTCACAGAAGAATTAAATTCAAAATCCTCACCCTTACATACAAAGCTCTCACCAACGCCGCTCCCCTCTACAGGGAGTGCAGAATTATTAGGCAAATGAGTATTTTGACCACATCATCCTCTTTATGCATGTTGTCTTACTCCAAGCTGTATAGGCTCGAAAGCCTACTACCAATTAAGCATATTAGGTGATGTGCATCTCTGTAATGAGAAGGGGTGTGGTCTAATGACATCAACACCCTATATCAGGTGTGCATAATTATTAGGCAACTTCCTTTCCTTTGGCAAAATGGGTCAAAAGAAGGACTTGACAGGCTCAGAAAAGTCAAAAATAGTGAGATATCTTGCAGAGGGATGCAGCACTCTTAAAATTGCAAAGCTTCTGAAGCGTGATCATCGAACAATCAAGCGTTTCATTCAAAATAGTCAACAGGGTCGCAAGAAGCGTGTGGAAAAACCAAGGCGCAAAATAACTGCCCATGAACTGAGAAAAGTCAAGCGTGCAGCTGCCAAGATGCCACTTGCCACCAGTTTGGCCATATTTCAGAGCTGCAACATTACTGGAGTGCCCAAAAGCACAAGGTGTGCAATACTCAGAGACATGGCCAAGGTAAGAAAGGCTGAAAGACGACCACCACTGAACAAGACACACAAGCTGAAACATCAAGACTGGGCCAAGAAATATCTCAAGACTGATTTTTCTAAGGTTTTATGGACTGATGAAATGAGAGTGAGTCTTGATGGGCCCGATGGATGGGCCCGTGGCTGGATTGGTAAAGGGCAGAGAGCTCCATTCCGACTCAGACGCCAGCAAGGTGGAGGTGGAGTACTGGTTTGGGCTGGTATCATCAAAGATGAGCTTGTGGGGCCTTTTCGGGTTGAGGATGGAGTCAAGCTCAACTCCCAGTCCTATTGCCAGTTTCTGGAAGACACCTTCTTCAAGCAGTGGTACAGGAAGAAGTCTGCATCCTTCAAGAAAAACATGATTTTCATGAAGGACAATGCTCCATCACACGCGTCCAAGTACTCCACAGCGTTGCTGGCAAGAAAGAGTATAAACGAAGAAAATCTAATGACATGGCCTCCTTGTTCACCTGATCTGAACCCCATTGAGAACCTGTGGTCCATCATCAAATGTGAGATTTACAAGGAGGGAAAACAGTACACTTCTCTGAACAGTGTCTGGGAGGCTGTGGTTGCTGCTGCACGCAATGCTGATGGTGAACAGATCAAAACACTGACAGAATCCATGGATGGCAGGCTTTTGAGTGTCCTTGCAAAGAAAGGTGGCTATATTGGTCACTGATTTGTTTTTGTTTTGTTTTTGAATGTCAGAAATGTATATTTGTGAATGTTGAGATGTTATATTGGTTTCACTGGTAAAAATAAATAATTGAAATGGGTATATATTTGTTTTTTGTTAAGTTGCCTAATAATTATGCACAGTAATAGTCACCTGCACACACAGATATCCCCCTAAAATAGCTAAAACTAAAAACAAACTAAAAACTACTTCCAAAAATATTCAGCTTTGATATTAATGAGTTTTTTGGGTTCATTGAGAACATGGTTGTTGTTCAATAATAAAATTAATCCTCAAAAATACAACTTGCCTAATAATTCTGCACTCCCTGTACAGATCCTCTCTAATACACAAGTATACTCCAGTCCGCCCACTAAGATCAAACAATGACCTGCTCCTTGCATCTGCGACTATCATCTCCTCTCATGCTAGACTGCAGGACTTCTGTCGTGCAGCACCTACCCTCTGGAACACTCTCCCTCGTGCTGTCAGGCTTTGCCCTAATCTTTCTTCTTTCAAATTCTCCCTGAAGACTTTTTTGTTCAGAGAAGCCAACCACCCAACTCAATAATAAATTAATTTCACTTACCTAACATTTCCTTCTGTAGGTAAGTGTATTAATATCTTGCTCACTCTTGCAGTCCTCACCTCCTGTTTCTCAACCTCCTACCCTTCTAGAGTGTAAATTCCCACGGGAATAGGGCCCTCGAATCCTCCTGTATGTGTTTGTAAAGATTGTCCTGTCTCTTACAATGTTTATATCATTGTTTTATTTAAATGAATTGTATCCATGAACAGCGCTGCAGAATATGTTGGCGCTTCATAAATAAAGTATAATAATAATAATAATAATTATAACTTTCTGTGTCTTTAGTACTCTAAGGCAGCAGTGTTTTGCAACATTGTATAACAGCTACAAATAATGTTGCAAAACACTGCTGCCTTAGAGTACTAAAGACACGTGCACACTCCTGAGCTCTTATGAGCCTACCTAGTTGTACTCTTCAATGAAAGATACCAAGAAAACAAAGTAAATTTGATAACAGAAGTACATTGGAAAGTTGTTTACAATTCCATGCTCTATCTGATTCATGGAAGTTTAATTTTGACTTTACTGTCCCTTTAACATATTGTTCTCTGCCTACAGAGAATTTGCTATCAGAACTGTATGTGTTTAACAAACAAACACATGGATATGAATATTGGTTGTAACACAACATGACACATCTGTACCATATTCATTTGAAGATGAAAACAAGTTGGTGTTGGGTATGAAACGTTGAGGCCCAAAGGAATAAATATTTGGGATGTACATGTCAGGAGTTTTCCAAAACCAATTGACACATCCATATTGTTTGTGGGTATTTTACTCTGTAGATTACTAATAGATAGGCTGACCATATTGCTACTTTATAAAGGGACACATATGAAAATACATATGTCAGGGTTCTTATACAAAACATTTCTTAAAACAGCCCTGACATATGTATTTTTCATATGTGTCCCTTTTTAAAGCGGCATTATGGTCACCCA
Organism: Bombina bombina; assembly: GCF_027579735.1. Classification (NCBI taxonomy): domain Eukaryota; kingdom Metazoa; phylum Chordata; class Amphibia; order Anura; family Bombinatoridae; genus Bombina; species Bombina bombina. Next base: position 1,251,356,388 of record NC_069501.1, on the reverse strand, counting down.
ACTAATAGACCACCCGTTTGTCAGCTGAATATATAATGTAGTGCTCTAGATTGGCACATTACTGTAAGGCGGTGGGTTAGGGGTTGGTAGATATTATTAATATATTTATCACAGCAGAGAACAGGCTGCGTTTGCTAAAACTGATAAAAAAGAGAGGGATATAAATGAACTGGCTCCTGTCAGAATCCTGCTAGCACCATTTCTGTTAAACAGGACTCATTCGTAAATTCCCATCTTCCCAGAGACGGTCCCCATCTGCTCCTGGCCCCTTGATGTGCCCTGTGATATTCAAGATATTAGAGCGCCAGCCTTGTGTGAACTTGTGCACAACAGATATGATACCAAAACATCTGAATTTAGATTCATTTCAGAAAGTTAAAATGGACAGAATTCTCATTCATGCCATTTTTATTTACTGACTCTAAATATATATGTGGCCAGATTAGGAATGGAGTGCTAACTGTTACGTGCGAGTGATAAGGGGTTTATCGCGGGTGTTTGCGTGCAATGGAAGTAGAGCATGCATTACAAGTTGCAAGTAAATAGGTTCGCTCAAGCGCAATAGAATTTAACGCCCGTCAGGATAGTGCGACCTCAGAGCTCTGGTTAACTATTATGCTCAAATAAAAAGTTGCACAAAAAACATCAAAAATACATTTAAAAGTACATTTAAACTCATAATAACACTGTGTGATGAAAGTTATTTTTAAAAAATTGCAAAAAAGAATTATAAGGGCTCAAAGATATGAGGCCTTTGGTGTTAGGGGGAAAAAAGGACTACAAAGGACTTTAGCATTGAGATATATACATATGCATGTCTAAATATATTCAGTATATAATATATATATATATATATATATATATATATATGTGTGTGTGTGTGTGTGTGTGTACAGATGTATTTGTGTTTTACTATATATTTACAGGATAATGTCCTTTTTATTCTTAAATACATATTTCTATATGTCTGTATATCTATTCCTATAAATATATGTATAGATATGCATTTTACTTGAACAGTATCACATACATATAGAAATAAATATATGTTAATCATAAAAAGGACATTATTTTCTATATGAAGAACATAGGAATGTAAAATATGCGTTTTGCGCATCGCGTTTCTCAATTTAGATCTTAACCAGTTCAGGTTAGCTCACATTTAAACGGAGGATTCTTAAGGCACGTTACTGAAATATTACAGATAAAATATTTTTAAAAATGAATATAAATTATAAGAAATGAATAAACATGCTGTAAAATATTCTAAATAATCCATAGAATATATCTATATATATTTTACAGTATGTTTATTACAATAATTCATTAAATTGATTACAGAAGTAAATAGGAAAATTGTTTAAAAATGTATTGGTCTAACTGTATCATAGAGGAAACATGTAGGGTTTTATGTCAATTTAAAGATCTGTGTTCTGAAAATATTTGAACAATTTCTACTCACCAGAATGTCCGCAGGGTTAAAGTGAAACGATTGATAAGTGGCTAAAAGAATCTAGTGATAAGGGGTTAAAAGGACAAAAGGAATTGCATGACAAGAGGTAAAGATGAATCAGATGTAAAGAGAGTGTTTTCCAGGACATTAGATGGTCACACCTGAGGATTTGTGCTATAACGTGCAGTAATGACATATGTTTACTTACTTGTAGCAAACTGAATAGCTTTGATATAGATTTATTTGTGCAGGCTGCCTTTTTATGTTTGTCATTTCTAATGTTTCTGTGTAGATCCTTCTTACCACTGATCTCTACTCTCCAGGGATTAACCCAGACAGGAAAGAAGAGGAGGGAGTGTAGGAAGAAAGAGACAGCGACACAGCATGTAAAGATAGAGAGATGCTATTAGTATGTCTGATGCAGTCTATGTATTTCTGCATTGCTGTATGTTTCTATGTATGTGCCTTGTATGTATACAGTTGTATGTACAATATATGTAGGTGCCTTGTATGTATACAGTTGTATGTATATGTATGTGCACCTGACATGTATGTATACAGTTGTATGTATATGTATGTACACCTGACATGTATGTATACAGTTGTATGTACAATATATGTAGGTGCCTTTTATGTATACAGTTGTATGTATATGTATGTACACCTGACATGTATGTATACAGTTGTATGTATATGTATGTACACCTGACATGTATGTATACAGTTGTATGTATATGTATGTGCACCTGACATGTATGTATACAGTTCTATTTATATGTATGTGCACCTGCCTTGTATGTATACAGTTGTATGTATATGTATGTGCACCTGACATGTATGTATACAGTTCTATTTATATGTATGTGCACCTGCCTTGTATGTATACAGTTGTATGAATATGTATGTGCATCTGTCATGTATGTATACAGTTGTATGTATATGTATGTGCACCTGTCATGTATGTATACAGTTCTATTTATATGTATGTGCACCTGCCTTGTATGTATACAGTTGTATGTATATGTATGTGCACCTGACATGTATGTATACAGTTGTATTTATATGTATGTGCACCTGCCTTGTATGTATACAGTTGTATGAATATGTATGTGCATCTGTCATGTATGTATACAGTTGTATGTATATGTATGTGCACCTGTCATGTATGTATACAGTTGTATGAATATGTATGTGCACCTGTCATGTATGTATACAGTTGTATGTATATGTATGTGCACCTGTCATGTATGTATACAGTTGTATGAATATGTATGTGCACCTGTGACACATGTATACAGTTGTATGTATATGTATGTGCACCTGCCATGTATGTATACAGTTGTATGTATATGTATGTGCAGCTTTCATGTATGTATAACGTTGTATGTATATGTATGTGCACCTGCCATGTATGTATAAAGTTGTATGTATATGTATGTGCACATGTCATGTATGTATAAAGTTGTATGTATATGTATGTGCACATGTCATGTATGTATAAAGTTGTATGTATATGTATGTGCATCTGTCATGTATGTATAAAGTTGTATGTATATGTATGTGCACATGTCATGTATGTATAAAGTTGTATGTATATTTATGTGCACATGTCATGTATGTATAAAGTTGTATGTATATGTATGTGCACCTGTCATGTATGTATAAAGTTGTATGTATATGTATGTGCACCTGTCATGTATGTATAACGTTGTATGTATATGTATGTGCACCTGCCATGTATGTATAAAGTTGTATGTATATGTATGTGTGCCTGCCATGTATGTATACAGATGTATGTATATGTATGTGCACCTGCCTTGTATGTATACAGTTGTATGTATATGTATGTATACAGATGTATGTATATGTATGTAAACCTGTCATGTATGTATACAGTTGTATGTATATGTATGTGCACCAGTCATGTATGTATACAGTTGTATGTATATGTATGTGCACCTGCCTTGTATGTATACAATTTTATGTATATGTATGTGCACCTGCCTTGATGTATACAGTTGTATGTATATGTATGTGCACCTATCTTGTATGTATACAGTTGTATGTATATGTATGTGCACCTGCCATGTATGTATACAGTTGTATTTATATGTATATGCACCTGTCATGTATGTATACAGTTGCATGTATATGTATGTGCACCTGCCTTGTATATATACAGTTGTATGTATATGTATGTGCACCTATCTTGTATGTATACAGTTGTATGTATATGTATGTGGACCTGCCATGTATGTATACAGTTATATTTATATGTATGTGCACCTGTCATGTATGTATACAGCTGTATGTATATGTATGTGCAGCTGTCATGTATGTATACAGTTGTATGTATATGTATGTGCACCTGTCATGTATTTATACAGTTGTATGTATATGTGTGTGCACCTACCTTGTATGTATACAGTTGTATGTATATGTATGTTCACCTGACATGTATGTATACAGTTATATGTATATGTATGTGCACCTATCATGTATGTATACAGGTGTATGTATATGTATGTGCAGCTGTCATGTATGTATACAGTTGTATGTATATGTATGTGCACCTGTCATGTATTTATACAGTTGTATGTATATGTGTGTGCACCTACCTTGTATGTATACAGTTGTATGTATATGTATGTTCACCTGACATGTATGTATACAGTTATATGTATATGTATGTACACCTATCATGTATGTATACAGGTGTATGTATACGTATGTGCAGCTGTCATGCATGTATACAGTTGTATGTATATGTATGTTCACCTGACATGCATGTATACAGTTGTATTTATATGCATGTGCACCTATCATGTATGTATACAGGTGTATGTATATGTATGTGCAGCTGTCATGCATGTATACAGTTGTATGTATATGTATGTTCACCTGACATGCATGTATACAGTTGTATTTATATGCATGTGCATCTATCATGTATGTATACAGGTGTTTGTATATGTGTGTGCACCTACCTTGTATGTATACAGTTGTATGTATATGTATGTGCACCTGACATGTATGTATAAAGTTGTATGTATATGTATGTGCACCTGCCATGTATGTTTAACGTTGTATGTATATGTATGTGCACCTGTCATGTATGTATACAGTTGTATGAATATTTATGTGCAGCTGTCATGTATGTATAAAGTTCTATGTATATGTATGTGCACCTGCCATGCATGTTTAAAGTTGTATGTATATGTATGTACACCTGTCATGTATGTATACAGTTGTATGAATATTTATGTGCAGCTGTCATGTATGTATAAAGTTCTATGTATATGTATGTGCACCTGTCATGTATGTTTAAAGTTGTATGTATATGTATGTGCACCTGTCATGTATGTATACAGTTGTATGAATATTTATGTGCAGCTGTCATGTATGTATAAAGTTCTATGTATATGTATGTGCACCTGCCATGTATGTTTAAAGTTGTATGTATATGTATGTGCACCTGTCATGTATGTATACAGTTGTATGAATATGTATGTGCACCTGTCATATATGTATACAGTTGTATGCATATGTATGTGCACCTGACATGTATGTATACAGATGTATGTATGTGCACCTGTCATGTATACATACAGTTGTATGTATATGTATGTGCATCTGTCATGTATGTATACAGATGTATGTATATGTATGTGGAACTGTCTTGTATATATGCACTTTTAAATATATGCAGAAAAATAGTGGCATGGTCAACTAGGAAAGTTTGTACATAAAAACACTCATCACCATCAATTTTGTCACATCTGATATTTTTTGTTGCTTAAATAGAAACGTTTTGCTTACTCTTACAGTGGTATTGATGGTGATGAGTGTTATTATGTACACACTTTCCTAGTTGACTATGCCACTATTTTTCTGCATATTTATCTTGTGTACAGCCCCCTACCCTTTATTGATAGCAGTATAGAACTCATTCTTAATTATTGGGTCACTATCCAGTAGTGCCATTCTCTCTCTCTTCTCTCCCCTCCCTATTGAAAGTAAAATTGCTGTCGCCAGACAGTTTCTTTGAGAATAGAGCAGACATAGGGGGATATTTATCAAAGCCCCAACCGCAAATACGCTGGATTTCCACAGCGTAATTGTTGTGAGATTGATCCAACCTTGTTATCAAAGCCTACAGACCAGCAAATGTTGAAATTTGTGACGTAACATACGATCCGCTGGTCTCAATCCGACGCAGATCGATGCTTAAGTCATTACAGATGTTCGGAATACACATTTGGCTCTATTTGACACCTTTTCCCAGTTATCAAACATTTAACAGGTACGCTCGTGGCTATTCCGGCCCAGCGTATCTGGTTTTCAATCCACCACCCTGGAGGCTGCGGATGCGATAGAAATCAATTGGAGTCTGAAAGCAGTGAAAGCTTATGTTCGATGCGGCCAGACATCCCATTAATTTCTATTTTTGAAAACAAGTTACGTTTACAACTAATACCCTAACATAAACCCTGTGTCTAAACACCCCTAATCTGCCGCCCCAACATCGCCGCAACCTGAATAAAATGTTTAACCCCTATTCCGCCGCTCCCCAACACTGTTGCCACTAGATAAACTTATTAACTCCTAAATCTCTGGCCTCCCAAATCACCACCACTAACTTAACCTATTAACCCCCAAACTGTCAGCCCCCCACATCGCAAAAAATTAAATTAAGCTATTAGCCCCTAAACCTGACAGCCCCCTAACTTTAAATTAAAATGACAACATCCCTATCTTAATATAAATTAAAACTTACCTGTAGAATTAAAATAAACTAATTTTAAACTATTAATTAACCTATCCTAAATATTATACTAAAATTACATTAAACTACCAATTAAATAAACTAAATTACATATTAAAGAAACCTAACCCTACTAAAATTATTTAAATATACTATTAAACATTGTTACAAATGACTAAATTACAGAAAAAAACAAACACAAGTTACAAAAAACAAACACTAAATTACGAAAAATAAGAAACAAATGATCAAAAATAAAAAAGAATTACACCTAATCTAATAGCCCTATCAAAATAAAAAAGTCCCCCCCCCCCAACAAAAAAACCCCCTAGCTTACAATAAACTACCAATGGCTCTTAAAAGGACCTTTTGTGGGGCATTGCCTCAAAGATATCAGCTCTTTAACCTGTAAAAAAAAATACAAACACCCCCCCAACAGCAAAACCCACCACCCAACCAACCAACCCCCAAATAAAAACCTATCTAAAATAACCTAAGCTCCCCATTGCCCTGAAAAGCGCTTTTGTATGGGCATTGCCCTTAAAAGGGCATTTAGCTCTTTTACATGCCCAGACCCTAATCTAAAAATAAAACCCACCCAAAAACCCTTAAAAAAACCTAACAATAACCCCCGACCCTTCTATCTTCAGCCATCCAGTGCGGAGCGGGTCCATCCTGAAGACATCCGGCACAGAGCATCCTCTTCATATGGTTGCCGTCGTAAACTGGAACTTCAATGCAAGTGACGTCATCCAAGATGGTGTCCCTTGCATTCCTATTGGCTGAAAGATTTCAATCAGCCAATAGGATTAGAGCTGCTAAAATCCTATTGGAACAGCCAATAGGATTTTAGCAGCTCTAATCCTATTGGCTGATTGGAACAGCCAATAGGATTTTAGCAGCTCTAATCCTATAGGACTTCTCCGGCTGGATGAAGATGGAAGAGGCCGCCCGGATGAAGACTACTTGCTACCTGGATGATGACTTCTCTGGCTCCGGATGGATCCTTCAAGCGGGACTTCAAGAACTGTAAGTGGATCGTCGGGGGTTAGTGTTAGTTTTTTTAAGGGTTTTCTGGGTAGGTTTTATATTTAGATTAGGGTCTGGGCATGTAAAAGAGCTATATGCCCTTTTAAGGGCAATGCCCATACAAATGCCCTTTTCAGGGCAATGGAGAGCTTAGGTTATTTTAGATAGGTTTTTTTTATTTGGGGGGTTGGGTGGTGGGTTTTACTGTTGGGGGGTGTTTGTATTTTTTTACAGGTAAAAGAGCTGATATCTTTGGGGCAATGCCCCACAAAAGGCCCTTTTAAGGGCCATTGGTAGTTTTTTGTAGGCTAGGGTTTTTTTTTTATTTTGGGGGGCTTTTTTATTTTGATGGGGCTATTAGATTAGGTATAATTCTTTTTTTATTTTTGATAATGTGTTTTTTTTATTTTTCGTAATTTAGTGTTTGTTTGATTTTTGTAACTTAGTGTTTGTTTTTTTCTGTAATTTAGTAATTGTAATAGTATATTTAAATAATTTTAGTAGGGTTAGGTTTCTTTAATATATTCTTTAATTTTAGTAAAGTGGCGGCGTTTAGTGACAGGGTATAAATAAAGTTGGGAATAAGCCAAATAGATGCAAGATCGATGACTTTTAGTTAACAACAGTCCGATGCTCATCGCCTTGTACTTGGTGAGTGTCTTTTTGACGGCTTTTTTTATAAATATGTATAAACAAGATAAAGGTGTGGTGGGATGGGAAATTCTTACATAAATATATAGAACATAAACCGATACTCAGAGGCTTGCGTTTGCAGCTTTTTACGGCATTTGAGTTTGAAAATCCAACACTGACTGAGGAATGGGAAAACACCCTGTCAGAATGTTAGACCAAACTTATGAACATACTATTAAAACATAATAAAGAAAAATATGATAAATTGTAGAAAATCATACAAACACAATATAATCAGTTAAAAGAATTTGAAACCAATAATGACTTTGAAAAACTATACACAAGTTACCAAAAAGAACTAGACAAACTGACAAAAGAAATTACACAAATGAAACATGGTAAACTCCAAAGAGATTTTCAAGACTTTACAGATAAAAAAGTTTATAAATGGAGAAGGAGAAATTTTTTATCATAATACCTCTAAACCCTCCCAAGTCACCCTGGTACAAAGCGATGTGTCAGATACTGATGGAGAAGAAACAGAAGGGGATAATGCTATAATTAACACACACCTGCCCCTAGTACCTCAACCTTCCATCTACCCCAAAGAGAAAAAAGTAAGACTTTTTTAGAGGAAGGTTCTTAGAAAGTACAGAACCACCAGATGGGGAAGGGGGGAAAACAAAAACAAAAGACTCACGCGTACCAGGGGCCATCAAAACAACAAAACGGGCAAACCACAGAAAAGAACTCTGAGCCCATTCTCCCAAATCAGAATAAGGGGGATATTTATCAAAGCATCAACTGATAATACGCTGGAATCCCGCGTCGTAATTGACGCAAGATTGATCCGCCATAGTTAACAAAGCGTCAAGATCATTAAATGTTGAAATGTGTGACGAAATATACGCTCCCGCGATCTCAATCCGATGCAGATCGATGTTTGCGTCATTACAGATGTTTCAAATTCACATTCGACTCTATATGACCCTTTTCCCAATTTATCAAACATTTAACAGGTACGCTCGCGTCTATTCCGACGCAGTGTACCTAGTTTTCAAACTGCCACCCTTAAGGCCGTGGATGCCATAGAAGTCAATGGGAGTCGGAAAACACAGAAAGCTTATGTTCGATGCTGCAAGAGAATGAAGTATATTACATAATAAAAGTAAATTAGAAACTTTATTAAAATTGTATACCCTTTCTAAATATTATTGCTCCACATTTGGTGAACTAGTAGATATAGGGACAATATTATTTCTCCAAATTTGGTGCAAAGTTTTGCCCCAAACTTATTGCACTGATAGATATAGAGATACAAATTAAATAAATACAAAACATAATATAGCTAATTTCCTTTTTATTTTTTTATACATCTATTTGCATCATGTTTAAGGAATATAATGCAAGTCCATAAATCTCCCTGGGAATCAGGGGGGGGGGGGCAATTTGGAACAAGCCTTATTAAGGGCAGAATGCAAATAGATCTATTTACTTAGTACTGTTCATGCACACAGTATGTATGAACAGAATCATTTAAACTGATTTTTAGATTAAATGGGATATTTTCCTTTTTTCCCCTTCAAAACAATAGAAAAGATTACAAAAAATAATAAAAAATAATCTATCTGAACAAACCATTCTATATTTTTTCAAAATATAGTTTTAACAATCTAATATTAAATAGAATTATCATCTAAATGTTACTATTGGGTGATAAAGGTCATGTCCTTCTATAAAAGTAATTTATTTATCTTAGAATGGAATGTAAATTCCCAGACCTCCATATGTAATTCCTATATGTATTCATGTTTCACCATGGTCACACTATTATATAATTTATTAGGTTTAGATCACAGGTTTTTATCACTGTACATAACTCACAATAACACAACCAGTTATGGTTAACAACACTTTATTAAATATAACACAATTGTTTCTTATGTTTACACATTGCTAATAATTAGCTATTCTAGTTATTACCTTTATAATAATTATAATACTCTGAAATGAACACTTTTCTTCTCAATATATATAGTACACTAGTCTTCACTCTAAATTCACATCCCACAATATCACAACAGTGATACACTGAATTATTAATTCCAAATTCAGATTAAAGGGACATAATACTCATATGCTTAATCCCTTGAAACTGATGCAGTATAACTGTAAAAAGCTGACAGGAAAATATCACCTGAGCATCTCTATGTAAAAAAGGAAGATATTTTACCTCACAATTTCCTCAGCTCAGCAGAGTAAGTTCTGTGTAAAAAGTTATACTCAGCTGATCCCAGCTGCAGGTAAAAAAATAAATAAATGAAGAAATGAACAGCAGCCAATCAGCATCAGCAGTGCTGAGGTCATGAACTCTTTTACTGTGATCTCATGAGATTTGACTTAACTCCCATGAGATTTCATAGTAAGCTTCCTTTACCTGATTGGTGAAATAATATGAGAGTTCACGAGGCTCATCCCCTAAGCTGTCCCAGGACAGACACACTAAAATGCTGCTTAGAAATCCTTTACAATGGGAGGTAGCTACTGAGGAACTTTTGAGGTAAAATATCTTTCTTTTTTACATAGCGATGTTCAGGTGATATTTTCTAATCAGCTTTTTATAGCTATGCTGCATCACTTTAAAGTGTTTAAACATTTGGGTATTATAGCCCTTTAAATGAAAAGAATGAGACTATTAAATGCACACTATGGATTTTGCTTTAATATTTTATCGCATTTTTGTCACCTTAGCTTTACTTTTACTTTGATGTATTCATTCGTTTTTATTATCTCTCATTTTCCCTTTTTATTCTTTGTTTCACTTTGGCTATGTAATTAATAGTGATGTACAAACTTCTAATATCTTGGCGAATTACTATTAAGACCAGATAGAATCAAGTAATCTCACTAACCAATATTACAACATATAAGGGGATATATCTAAATACCTGCTATATAAATAGACACTTTTGAAATTGTCTTTTATTCATCCCCCTATACGATATATCCAGAACAGCACTTGCACGGCTACAGACAAGAAAATGACGTACATGCCAGGTAGCATGACTGCCCAATGAATTCTGTCTTTTCCCTTTGAATGATGGGACGACAGGCGGCGACTGCCTTTGAAAAAGCGTTAATTTGTGAAACCTGTCAGGGAGCTAGCCAGAGGTTTTTAGACCCCCTTTTTTAATTGTGGAACAATTTAGATAGCACAAGTATTATATCTTGTAGTGGGCTAATATGCATCTTGATCTTGAAGTAGATATTTGATCAGTCTTTGTTCTAGTAACGTAATCTGACTGCTCTACTGGAGTGCTTGTTAATAATATGGCTTTATATTTTAGCCACATAGAATATGCACTGCGAAACAGCTGACTGATCACATTTACATACTACTATTTGCTTGTTACGATTAGTGCGTAATTTAATGGGTCTTTTTCAGACTTAATATTTATAAAATCACGCTGCTATACAAATAAGGGTATTCTCTTGCTTGCAAAACTATTATCAGCAGAGAGATCATAATTTATTAATTGTCCTCTCTATTTACTATCAGGATATCTTAACTGTAGTCACATATCAACACAATATATATAGCTTGTAATAAATCTGTTCATTCTGCAGCATTTATAATGAGTAGATTTATAATGGTAACAGTTACTGAATAATGCGCATCTCATTGTAGCTAGTAGCACATTGCTACAATCGCTAAGGAACTGCACGGTTTGAAAACAGAACAAAATAATTAATATTTTCGTGACTTACTATATGTGACATAAACATAATTATGCCCAATATTCACCTAGATTACAAGTTTTGCGTTCGTGTTTTAATGCGAAAAATGGCCATTTCAGCACTAAAACAGCAACGCAGCCATTACAAGTCTTGTCGGTATAGCTGTACCGCAAGCCTTTTAGCATGTAACGCAACGTCAGTCCTGCACTCAAAAAAATGCCATTATGAGTTTTGTGGTGAGGCTAAAAAGTTTGCGTTACACCCTATAACAACAAGTTCTGTACTGCCATCTGAGAGCTGTAGTTATGAGTTTTACACAACAAAACTGTTACATAAAACTCATAACGAAAGTGTTACAAAGTACACTAACACCCAGAAACTACCTATTAACCCCTATTCCGCTGCCCTCCCGCATCGCAAATAATATATTAAAGTTATTAACCCCTAATCTGCTGCTCCCGACATCACCGCTACTAATATAAATTATTAACCCCTATTCCGCAACTCTCCGACATCGTCACCACTATACTAAAGTTATTAACCTCTATTCCCCCGCACCTCCACATTGCACACACTATAATAAATATATTAACTCCTATTCCTCAGCTCCTAGACATCGCCACCACTAAATAAAGTTATTAACTCCTAAACCTCTGGTCTCCCACATCGCTACCACTAAATAAACCTATAAACCCCTAAACCACCAGCCCCCACATAGCTAAAAACTAAATTAAACTAATAACCCCTAAACCTAACAACCCCCTAACTTTAAATTAAAATTACAAGATCCCTATCATAAAATAAATATAAAATAAATAAAAACTTACCTGTGAAATTAAAAAAACTAAACTATAAATTAAACTAACATTACTATTTTACTACAATTAAAATAACTTATAATTACATTAAAAAAAACTAACCCTACTTAAAAAATTAAATCTACAGTTAAAAAAATAAAAAATACTAAATTACAAAAAATAAAAAATACTAAATTACAAAGATTAACAAACAAAATTAAATAAATAAAAACAATACCACCTAATAGCCCTATCAAATAAAAAAGCCCCCCAAAATAAAAAATAAAACCCTAGACTACAATCTACCAAGAGCCCTTAAAAGGACCTTTTGTAGGGCATTGCCCTAAAGAAATCAGCTCTTTTCCATGTAAAAAAATACAAAGAACCCCCAACAGTAAAACCCGCCACAAAACCCCCAAAATAAAAAAGCTAACTCTAAAAAAAACCTAATCTACCCATTGCCCTGAAAAGAGCATTCAGGTCTTTTTCAAATAGCCCAAACCCTAATCTAAAAAAAAACACACACCCAAAAAAACCTTAAAAAAAACACTAAGCCCTCTTAAGGTACTCACAGTTGCTAAAGTCCGGCTTGAACGATCTTCATCAAGGCGGCTCCATCTTCATCCAGGCGGGACCGGCATATTCTTCATCCCTGCGGAGGCAGAGTGGTCAATGCATGGAGGTCCAGGTGAAGGTCCAAGGCGTAGGTCCATCTATCCAATGTGGAGGCCATCTTCATGCGATCGTCCGCCGCACACTGAGGATTCCAATGTAAGGTACCCCTTTTATACTGGGGGTACCATTGCATTCCTATTGGCTAAAAAATGTAAATCAGCCAATAGGAATTAGAGCTGCTAAAATCCTATTGGCTGTTCAAGTCCTCAGTGTGCGGCGGACGATCACATGAAGAGGACCTCCATGTCGGATCAATGGACTTCCGCCTGGACCTCCACCTTGGACCTCCGCCTTGGACCTTTGCCTGGACATCTGCCTCCGTGCATCGACCGCTCCACCTCTGCAGGGATGAAGAAGATGCCGGTCCCGTGAAGGATGAAGATGGATCCACCTGGATGAAGATGAAGCCGCTGGGATGAAGATGGAGCCGCTGGGATGAAGATTGTTCAAGCTGGACTTCAGCAACTGTCAGTACCTAAATTGGGGTTAGTGTTAGTTTTTTTAAGTTTTTTTTGGGTGTTTTTTTTTAGATTAGGGTTTGGGCTTCTCTTAAAAGAGCTAAATGTCGTTTTAAGGGCAAGAAAAAGGGCTGAATGACCTTGTAAGGGCAATGCTCATACAAATGCCCTTTTCAGGGCAATGGGTAGATTAGGTTTTTTAGTTAGGTTTTTCTATTTTGTGGCTTTGGGGGGGTGGGGGTTTGTAATGTTAGGGGGTGTTTGTTTTTATTTTTTAGAAAAAGAGCTGATTTCTTTAGGGCAATGCCCTACAAAAGGCCCTTCTAAGGGCTATTAGTAGTTTATTATAGATTAGGGTTCTTTTATTTTGGGGTGTTTTTTTTTTTTAAAAAAACGGGGTATTAGAATAGGAATAATTTTTATTATTTTGGATAATTCGTTTGTTATTTTGTGTAATATTTTTTTTCCCTTTTGGGATGTTTTTCTTTTTTTTTTAGAATAGCCATTTTTTTATTTTTAATGGGCAGCAAAATAGCTGAATGCCCTTTAAAGGGCAATGCCCATACAAATTCCCTTTTCAGGGCAATGGGTAGATTAGGTTTTACTTTATTTTTATTTTGTGGGTTTGGGGGTAAGGGTTTGTATACTGTTAGGGGGTGTTTGTTTTTCTTTTGTAGAAAAAGAGCTGATTTTTTTTAGGGCAATGCCCTACAAAAAATAAAAAAAATACTAAATTACAAAGAATAACAAACAAAATTATCCAAAATAAAAACAATTACACCTAATAGCCCTATCAAAATAAGAAAGCCCCCCCCAAAATAAAAAAACCCTAGCCTACAATAAGCTACCAAGAGCCCTTAAAATGGCCTTTTGTAGGGCATTGCCCTAAAGAAATCAGCTCTTTTCCCAGTAAAAAAATACAAAGACCCCCCCAACAGTAAAACCCGCCACCCAACCCCCCAAAATAAAAAACCTAACTCTAAAAAAAACTAATCTACCCATTGCCCTGAAAAGAGCATTCAGGTCTTTTTCATATGGACTTCCTCCTGGATCTCCACCTTGGACCTCCGCCTTGGACCTTTGTCTGGACATCCGCCTCCGCGCATCGACCACTCCATCTCTGCAGGGATGAAGAAGATGCCGGTCCCGCGAAGGATGAAGATGGATCCACCTGGATAAAGATGAAGCCGCCTGGATGAAGATGGAGCCGCTGGGATGAAGATCGTTCAAGCCGGACTTCAGCAACTGTGAGTACCTAAATTGGGGTTAGTGTTAGTTTTTTTAAGGTTTTTTGGGTGTTTTTTTTTAGATTAGGGTTTGGGCATCTCTTAAAAGAGTTAAATGTCCTTTTAAGGGCAAGAAAAAGAGCTGAATGACATTTTAAGGGCAATGCCCACACAAATGCCCTTTTCAGCGCAATGGGTAGATTAGGTTTTTTTAGTTCGTTTTTTTTTTTAATTTTGTGGGTTTGGGGGGTGGTGGTTTGTAATGTTAAGGGGTGTTTGTTTTTATTTTTTAGAAAAAGAGCTGATTTCTTTAGGGCAATGCTCTACAAAAGGCCCTTTTAAGAGCCCTTGGTAGTTTATTATAGATTAGGGTTTTTTATTTTGGGGTGTTTTTTTTTTTCTTAAACTGGGTATTAGAATACAAATAATTTTTATTGTTTTGGATAATTTCGTTATTTTTTGTAATGGTAGGTTTTTTTATTTTTGAAATGATAGATTTTAGTGTAAGGCAGCTTAGGTTTTATTTCACAGGTAAGTTTGTATTTATTTTAACTAGGTAGTTAGTAAATAGTTAACAATTATTTACTAACTAGTCTACCTAGTTAAAATAAATACAAACTTACCTGTGAAATAAAACCTAAGCTGCCTTACACTAAAACCTAACATTTCAAAAATAAAAACCTACCATTACAAAAAATAACGAAATTATCCAAAACAATAAAAATGGTCCTCTGTAGTATATAAACCATAGTAGACAGTGGTTGCCAAAGATATACATTCATTACTGTAGCCCCAGCAAATATCAACATGTGCCAGAACCAATACATTTATAAGGATTGTGTGCCTTTATTACATGCCCAGTGCTCCACAAGGAGAGAGGTACACAAGGAAAAGAGGGATTTAAATGATAAATGAATAAAGTTAAGCTATGGATATATATATATATATATATATATATATATATATATATATATATATATATATATATATATATATATACCCCTTTCAACCTTGATATTTAGCTTTATGAACAATGTTTTTCAACCCCAAATTGTATATACTGAGTGTTTGTATATGATGAGTGAATGTTTATAAAATTTACATAGAATTTTGTATATATACACACACAAGAATATTTAAATATATATATATATATATATATATATATATATACACACACTGTACTATAGTATGCTACAGTATACTATATATAAATAATAGCAACACAATCAACTACTCTTCTGCCTTACATTTTGTTTAGGTCCAGCCCATTACACAGATTCCTCACAGTATCCAGCTAATAGTCATTCTATTTGAAGACACCCAGTGGGCTTGTATAGCACTTTAATATCGAAATCAATCACTTGTTGGCATCAGAGTGAAGAGTAAGAATGTTCTCCTTATCATTCCGACACAGTGTAGGTCAGAGAGTGATAGCGACCTGTGGGCTCCCCAAGGACCAGTCTCATCAGAAGATGTGACACAATAAAACTATCAACTCCTATTAATGCTTGTCAGACACAGAGAATCTTTGCAGATTATAAAGTACATCAGAAAAAAACACAGGAAAATGTTGCTTAGAAACAGGGAAAATTCTAGCCAATGTGATTTTGTGGGTACCATGCCATGAAGTGTGGGGTATTATTAACTAACATTTGGATGGATGAGCTGCTAATTCTGTGACCAGACACCAAAAATATTATACACAATCAAATATTATGCATATCACTAAGGGATCCTTAGAGTCCAAAAAAGACAATTCATTTAGATTGCAGCTTTGTTAACCTGGATTTTTAAACAGTAACTAAATAAAGTAGCCCCTAGGGGAAGTTTTAGTAACAGAGGCACATGTCGGTTGGACTTTCTTTCCTCCTTTTTTGGGCCAGATAACAAGTGGAGCGGTAAATATTGCTTTTGTTAATATTGCTTTTTGAAATTTGCGCTTCACTGAGTAACACCATGTGCACTGGTATTACAAGTTGAGAGCAATGCGAATGCAAGCATAATTCTCTCTCTATATAAGTCCCTGGTAAGACCTCACCTTGAGTATGTAGTGCAGTATTGGGGGCCAATTTTTTAAAAAAGGACATTGCAGGATTATAAAACATTTAGAAAAGTCCATAAGGTAAATAGATTATTTAAACTTTGAGGAGAGGTTAGCCAAACTGTGTTTTCTCTAGAAAAAATGCACTTGGGAAGTGATATGATTATTTAAACAGTATATTTATATGCAAGGCCCATATACAGAATTGCAGTACAGCTGCTTATTCCAAGGCAATTGTTTTTTGACAAGAGGTCACAATTTAAGCCTAGATGAAAGGAGATTTAATCTCCTGCAACATAAATATTTTTTTTTTACTGTTAAAACAATCTAATTATGGAACTTCCGTACCCAAGGAGGTAGTAAATGTCATTAACTTCAATAAATTAAATGGGTTAGATACATTACTGGCTAAAAACAGAATTTAGGGTTGCTTGTGTTAAAATCTGACAGTAGTCCTTGCTTGCAGAGGTGGCGAACATACTGCCAGGCAAAGAGTTAACCCTGAATTCAACCCCGAATAAGCTTTGTTTACAATGATTGTAAGTTTCACATTCCTGTAACGTCCAGTACTTTTTAGCTGAAGTAGTGGTGAGTAGTAAACATATGCATGGGTGATTTGTTTCATCCTAAAGATTTGTTTAGAATTTTTTTAAACGTTCGGTTCGGCCGAATTACGTCTATTCCGACATTTGGCTCAGATAAATATTGGATTCAGATTTTTTTTACCATTATTTCCAATGGGAACAGCTAATATAGACAAATAATATTAACACAAATCTTACATTAAGGGGCCTATTTATCAAGCTCCGTATGGAATTTGATGCCCCGTGTTTCCGGCGAGCCATTGAAAAACTAGCAATCAGTCTGGCACTCAACGGTCTGTGCAAGCCACAAGGAGATCCAATCCAATCTCCCAAAAATCGATAAGAAATCCAAGGCAAGTGGCAGCAAGTAGAAAGTTTAATATTCAAGCACAATCCAAAAAAGCAGCAACCTTTCTGGAGTATTTCCCTTATTCATGCTAACAAGTGTATTGAATATATCACAATATATACTCTTACACCACTAGTTGGCGCAGTAGAAACCCTTTAACATTTAACTCTCATCAGGCACGATATTTAACTCTCATCAGGCTCGCCAGAAAAAAACACAATTATGAAGCAGCGGTCTAAAGACCACTGCTCCATAACCTGTCCACCTGCTCTGTAGTGGCGGACAGACATCGCCGGGAATCAACCCGATCCAATACGATCGGGTTGATTGACAGCCCCTGCTAGTGGCTAATTGGCCACGAATCTGCAAGGGGCGGCATTGCACCAGCAGTTCACAAGAACTGCTAGTGCAATGATAAATGCAGAGAGCGTATACTGTCAGCATTTATCGTTGTGCAGCGGACATGATCCGCAATATCGGATCATGTCCACTTGCACGTTCTTAAATAGGCCCCTAAGGATTCAGACAATTAAAATAATTTATCTATCAATGTTAAAAGACCATACAAAGCCTGTATGGCTAAAATCTATCATTAAAGGACCAGTAAACACAGTAGATTTTTTTCTGACAAATTTCAAAGTTATGTGTTTTTCCACTCCCCATGTACCATGTGACAGCCATTAGCCAATCAAAAATGCATATATGTATATTCTGTGAATTCTTGCACATGCTCAGTAGGAGCTATTGACTCCAAAAGTGTGAACATTTTGCTGCTGTATCTGAATCATGAAAGTTTAATTTTGACTTGAGTGTCCCTTTAAGTGCTTGGCCTACTGTCCCTGATATCAGTCATTAGTAATACTAATGGCAGGATATGACCGGGGATGATGGATAAATGAATGGTCAGACCCCCTGTACATCATTACAAACAAAGGAGCTTATTAACCAAACAATTTAACTCCTTCCCCCATTCCTGCACCTTTTTGATACCAAACTACATGAATGAATGAACAAAACGATTTTGTCAAGCAATCATTTGTTTTTCTTTGTTTCATCCAAACGTATTCATTCGGCTGTAAGTAAATCAATAAACTCAACAAATCAACAAAACTCAACAAATCAGCAAAACTCAACAAATCAGCAAAACTCAACAAATCAACAAAACTCAACAAATCAGCAAAACTCAACAAATCAACAAAACTCAACAAATCAGCAAAAATCTCTAGTGAGTAGCCCTCTAGAAAGTAACTACTTTAGCTTTACATGTGGAGAGATCTTTTACTTGATGTATTATAAAGGATCTATCGTAAGATCAATGTCTTAAGACTACCATAATAAATATTTTTCGTTATGTTTTACTGTAGAGGTGCATTATTCTGTTAAATTGTAATCTTGTAAATCAGGTTGGATCTGTATAGGTTGAAGTCTCTAGACTTTTGTCAACTATGTTACTATGTTAATCAGTTTAGATAAGTAGATGATAAGATTGTTAAGTGGGCAAAATGCTGGCTTACATGGAGTACGTTCAAATAAGGCATCAGTTACTAGTGGTGTTCCCCAAGGGTCAGTTCTTGGGCCTGTTTTGTTTAACAAGTTCCTAAGTAATATTAGAAGTGGGCTTCAGGGGAAGGTTTGCTTGTTTGCTGATGATACAAGAATTTGTAACAGAGTTGATGTTCCAGGAGGGGTTGATCAAATGAACTGTGATATTAATAAACTAGAGGACTGGTCAAATAAATGGGATCTGAAATGTAATATTACCAAGAGCAAAAGTATGCGTATAGGATCCAAAAACCCAAAGGCTAATTTTAGTCTCAATGGTTCATTACTGACTGTAACTAAAGAGGAACAGGACTTGTGAATTATTATTTCAGGTGATTTAAAATTTGGTACAAAATGCAGCAGTGCAGCCAGTAAGGCCAGTTGAATACTTGGTTGCATAGGGAGAGGTATTAGTAGCAGAAATAGCAAGGTTCTTATGCCACTTTACAGATCATTGGTTAGACCAAATCTGGAATACTGTGTACAGTTATGGAGACCATACCTTCAGAAAGATATAAATAAACTAAAAGCTGTCCAAAGGAGGGCTACTAAAATGGTACATGGTCTAAAATATAAAAAAACCAAAGAAAGACTCCATGATCTAAATATGTATAGTTTAGAGGATAGAATGTAAAGAGGTGACATGATAGAAACCTTCAAATATATGAAGGGACTTAATAGAGTAGAAGCTGAAAGAATTTTCCACAAAAAAACAAATGCCAAAACAAGGGGTCACAATCTAAAGAGGGTAGCAGATTCAGGAGAAACTTGAGGAAGCATTTTTTTACAGAAAGGGTGGTGGATTCATGGAATAAACTTGCATTTGAGGTGGTAAACACTATCGTCTAGATTTAGAGTTTTGTCGGTAAAGAGTCAAGAACCGCGTAGCTAACGCTGGTTTTTTTCCCAGCGCACCCTTAAGACAACGCTGGTATTATGAGTTATCTGAGGGGCTGCTTTAGGCTCAGAAAAGGGAGCTTCTACTCTCAATACCAGCATTGCTTACGGTAGCGGTAAGCTGGAAAAACATGCTCATGCACGATATCCCCATAGGAAACAATGGGGCAGTTTGGGCTGAAAAAAAAACCTAACACCTGCAAAAAAGCAGCGTTCAGCTCCTAACGCAGCCCCATTGTTTCCAATGGGGAAACACTCTCTAAGTCTGCACCTAACACCCTAACATGAACCCTGAGTCTAAACACCCCTAACCTTATACTTTTTAACCCCTAATATGCCGCCCCCGCTATCGCTGACACCTGCTGTATATTATTAACCCCTAATCTGCCGCTCCGTACACCGCCGCTACCTACATTATCTATATGAACCCCTAATCTGCTGCCCCTAACATCGCCGACCCCTATATTATATTTATTAACCCCTAATCTGCCCCCCCAATGTCGCCGCCACCTTATCTACACTTATTAACCCCTAATCTGCCGACCGGACCTCGCCGCCACTATAATAGACTATTAACCCCTAAACCGCCGCACTCCCGCCTTGCAAACACTAGAATAAATAGTATTAACCCCTAATCTCCCGTCCGCACCGTCGCCGATACTATAATAAAATTATTAACCCCTAAACCTAACCCTAATCCTAACACCCCCCTAACATAAATATAATTTAAATTAAAAAAAATAATATTCCTAAAATTAACTAAAATAATCCCTTCAATTTCGATTGGCTGATAGGATTCTTTCAGCCAATCGGAATTGAGGTAGAAAAAATCTGATTGGCTGATGCAATCAGCCAATCGTATTGGGCTTGCATTCTATTGGCTGTTCCGATCGGCCAATAGAATGCAAGCTCAATACGATTAGTTGATTGGATCAGCCAATCGGATTGAACTTCAATCTGATTGGCTGATTGCATCAGCCAATCAGATTTTTTCTACCTTAATTCTGATTGGCTGATAGAATCCTATCAGCCAATCGGAATTGAAGGGACGCCATCTTAAAGGATCCTTCATTCGTCGGGAAGTCGTGGGTTGAACAGGATGGCTCCGCGTCGGTTCCTTTTGAAGATGGCTCCGCTCCGCTCCGGATGGATGAAGATTGAAGACGCCGCCTGGATGAACACTTCTACTGGATGGAGGACTTCTTCTTGACCCGCTTGGATGAAGACTTCTACCGGATGAAGGACCTCCTCTGCGCACCTTGGATGAAGAATACGGCTCGGCTGGGTGAAGACGACTCAAGGTAGGATGATCTTCAGGGGGTTAGCGATAGGTTTTTTAAGGGAGGTTTGGGAGGGTTAGAGTAGGGGTATGTGGGTGGTGGGTTGTAATGTTGGGGGGGGGTATTGTATTTTTATTTTCAGGTAAAAGAGCTGATTACTTTGGGGCAATGCCCCACAAAAAGCCCTTTTAATGGCTGGTAAAAGAGCTGATTACTTTGGTAGTTTAGTATAGGGTAGGGCATTTTTTTATTTTGGGGGGATTTTTTATTTTATTATGGGGCTTAGATTAGGTGTAATTAGTTTAAACATCTTGTAATTCTTTTTTATTTTTTGTAATTTAGTGTTTTTTTGTATTATAGAATAGTTTATTTAATTGTATTTTAGTTTAGCTAATTGTAGGTAATTTATTTAATTAATTTAATGATAGTGTAGTGTTAGGTGTATTAGTAACTTAGGTTAGGCTTTATTTTACAGGTAATTTTGTACTTATTTTAACTAGGTAGCTATTAAATAGTTATTAACTATTTAATAGCTATTGTACCTAGTTAAAATAAATACAAAGTTGCCTGTAAAATAAATATAAATCCTAAAATATCTGCAATGTAATTATTAATTATATTGTAGCTATATTAGGTTTTATTTTCTAGGTAAGTATTTAGTTTTAAATAGGATTATTTTAGTTAATTTTAGGAATATTAGTTTAATTTAAATTATATTTATGTTAGGGGGTGTTAGGGTTAGGGTAAGAGTTAGGTTTAGGGATTAATAATTTTATTATAGTAGCGGCGACGGTGCAGGGGGCAGATTAGGGGTTAATAATTGTAGGTAGGTGGCGGCGATGTTAGGAAGGACAGATTAGGGGTAAATACTATTTATTCTAGGGTTTGTGAGGCGGGAGTGCGGCGGTTTAGGGGTTAATACATTTATTATAGTGGCAGCGAGGTCCGGTCGGCAGATTAGAGGTTAATAATTGTAATTAGATAGCGGCGACGTTGGGGGGGCAGATTAGGGGTTAATAACTATAATATAGGGGTTGGCGATGTTAGGGGCAGCAGATTATGGGTTCATAGCTATAATGTAGGTGGCGGCGGTGTCCGGTCGGCAGATTAGGGGTTAAAAAATTTTATTACAGTGGAGGCGATGTGGGGGGGCCTTGGTTTAGGGGTACATAGGTAGTTTATGGGTGTTAGTGTACTTTGTAGCACAGTAATTAAGAGCTTTATATTCCGGCGTTAGCCCATAAAGCTCTTAACTACTGACTTTTTTTGGCGGTAGAAGTCTTGTCGGTAGAGGGTCTACCGCTCACTTCTTCAAAGACTCCAAATAGCGGCGTTAGGCAGATCCCATTGAAAAGATAGGATACGCAATTGGCGTAAGGGGATCTGCGGTAGCCTGGAGTCGCGGTGAGGAAGTGAGCATTAGACCCTTTCCTGGCTGACTCTAAATACCAGCGGGCGGCCAAAAGCAGCGTTAGGACCCCTTAAGAACGCAGAACTCTAAATCTAGCCGAAAGACTGTAAAGGAATTAAAAAATGCCTGGGACATGCATAAGGCTATCCTAAGAAAAAAGTAACATGCAATATGCGTAGACTTGATGGGCCTTTTTGATTCTTATCTACTGTCAAATTCTATGTTTCTATGTTTCTATGAGTTATTAGTCATTGCCTGAATTAAAGAGATAAGAAAGTAAAAATAAAAAACTTGCATGATTTAGATAGATAATGTAATTTTAAAGGGACAGTCAAGTCCCAAAAAAACTTTCATGATTCAAATAGGTCATGTAGTTTTAAACAACTTTCCAGTTTACTTTTATCACCAATTTTGCTTTGTTCTCTTGGTATTCTTAGTTTAAAGCTAAACCTAGGAGGTTCATATGATAATTTCTTAGACCTTGAAGGCCACCTCTGCATTTGAAAGTTTTTCACCAGAGGGCGGTAGTTCATGTGTTTCATATAGATAACATTGAGCTCATGCTTGTGAATTTACCGAGGAGTGAGCACTGATTGGCTAAAATGCAAGTCTGTCAAAAGAACTGAAATCAGGGGGCAGTCTGCAGAGACGTAGATACAAGGTAATCACAGAGGTAAAACGTGTATTATTATAACGGCTATGCAAAACTGGGGAATGGGTAATTAAGGGATTATCTATATTTTAAAACAACAAAAATTCTTGTGTTGACTGTCCCTTTAAGACACTTTTTTTTTTTTAAATACATTTTTTTATTGAGATTTGATAACATAAACAATAGCAATACAGAGTATATCCGCTTACAATGGGAGCAAAAGCAAAGAAACTTTAAAATCCAGATGATTTTTAAGAGTCAGGTCTTTTTTGTGTTTTGCAATAGATACATAAACAGATACGTTAGTGAGAAATCTCATTTTGGGTATATACTGTTATCTGTATACCATATACTGTTTGCCAAAGGGGGTAGTAATCAGATGTAGGTGCATACAATTAAGAAGTACCATGAGAATAGAGTAGGTGGGGGAGGCACCTACATGTCTAAATGAGTGTTCACAGTATATGGGTATTAATCTACCCATATACATTAGACAAAAGCTGACTTAAGATGGGTGGGAAGGGAGAAGGAGGGCGGATATGAGGGCGGATATATTAATGTGGCTTCTAATCAAACCCTTAAATATAGTATGGATGGAGAGGACAATGTGGGTTTTTTTTGGGAGAGGGGTATAAACCCAACGGAATATGAGTGGGAAATTGCGGTAGGACCAGTAATAGGTAGGGAATGGGCGGTTAATAGTGGATATTTATGAGGGGCCTAGTGTATCAGTAGGTATATCTAGTAGGGTGAAGGGAGAGTATACTGAGGTAGTCAAGATGTGGGTATCAAAAGAGAAGTAAGTGCATATTTCTACCAGTTATGCTGAAGGTCGGTGTGAGGGCAGGAGGGTGTGTGGGGCTATTAGAACTATATACTTGAGGGTGAAATGGCCTATTCGCAAGTGAGAGTTGTCTTCTATACGCATAATGAAAGGGCATGGGGGAAATCAACCTAGGATTGTGAATGGGTGGGAATTTGGATCTGGTCATTATTATCTAAATAAGTGTAAGTGTATTAGGCCTTAGTTCTATGTCTTGAGTGGAATGGCACTGTAGCTGTCGGAGGAGGATGGATTATGCTTTCCCATCAGCTATGCTGGAGGTTGGTGAGAGGAGAGCATGTGGAGCTATATAGGCCATATGTTTTGAGGGTAACATAGGTCTATTCGTGATTGTAGGCTGTGTAACCTGCACATAATGAAAGAACATTAGGGTAACAACTAAGTGTGATGAGTAAAGCTAGGGCTAGGGTATGTAAAAGGATAAATAATGTAGAGCATACATATTAAACTGTAGTTCCATGTCCTGCATCAAATGAGGATAGCTCTATATTGTGGTAGCTACGCCTACTTTGTGGGGTGGACACCTACTGTAGGGATCAATGCAGAAGTATTAGGAACTGTTCAGATATGTGGAGAACTTAACTCCTAAGAATGAGATTCCTCTTGAGGCTCTTAAAAAAAGCAATGAGGCTTAAGAGTAGGGATGTAATAAATATCAAGTTTATATCTAACACACCAGTAGCTCAAATCTTACCTTGTCACAGATAGTGAATTAAAGAATAAACAAATAATGTTTTGCATTATACAAGGTACAGATAGGAGTCTCCTTAACCACTCGAGAGTTCTCTAGAATATAGAATTAGTGAAAACACAGAGATATAAATTTGTAGAGCAATATACGCATGGTGTTTCAAAGTGTAGAGTGTGCATATAGGTCCTTCTGTAGTAGTACCGCCAGGCCTAGGGTCACAGACTCAACCAAAAAAAAAAAGATCTAAATATTAGCTGGCCTATGATACATGAAAGTAGGTGATGGTAAAATGGGGATAATAAAGTACACACACCAGGGGAGGACTAAAATGAATCTGGTCATATATTTCTAGCAATTGCAAAGAGGTTTATATATATAAAAGAGGGCAGCAAGCTGCTTAGCTGATTGCACATATCATCTGATAGTAGTTAAATGTTATAACTCTGATGAGGTAAATAACTATTTTCGGAAGCATTAACATTAGCATGATACATAAATATTTCTGCATGGGAGTAATATAGAAATAAATTAACCCCAATATAGGGAAAAATAACTGGGTTATAGCATGTAGCGTCAAAACCAAAAAATCAGAAGTACAAGTTGAAATAAATATCACAAAATGACTGTAACATAGGTAGGGGATTACTGCTCTGTGACTGGAAATATACTAGCATTGGTATATGTCCTAGGATAAAGGTATGGTGGAGTCCTTAGGGTATGTTCATGTATCTCTGGGTAATTAAGGATTAAATGAAATACCGGTTTGGTTATAGACATAATCAATACAGCTTAAGTAGGACCTCTATTAGTTGTGATATAAAATACTAAAGACAAGTTTACAGGGCTGTAAGTAACTGTGAGACAAGTGTGGACAGGATAAAGGCTCCTATCCTCAAGCTAACATATAAGTGCAATCCTGCCTCTTGTTAGTATTATAATACGACCCAGGGTGAAGCTATATTGGACTTACCTAGGGTATTGTCATTCAGCTTTGAGTGGATTTAAATTAAATGTGATACAGCTAGGTAATCTGAGGAGAATTAGGACCTTATGTGAACTAGTAGAAAAGGCTAATTCAATTCAGATGTAACCGCTAAGTGTGCCACATACAGATTCAAACATATAGTCATCATATAAGTGGACTCTCGCTCATAGGTTAAGTACATTGTTTTACGCAATGTCTTACAGAAATATAAGTGCAGAGTAGTTCAGATCAGCATGTGTGTATTAGCATGTAATGAGACTGGTTGTATCTGCTGCAGAACAAGGTAACTGCAGATATATATTATGTAATAGAGTTTAACCTATTCCCAGTCTTGCATTTGAAATATATTCAATCCATAGTAGTAGAGATGGAGCTGAATCAGCCAGAGTTACCACTGTAGGGGTCATCAGGGTAGACTGAGTCACAAACACTCTTAGCCGAGTAATAGTGAGACGGTGGTTGGTGAAGAGGGTTCCAAGGACCGTAAATCCTGAGACCTCCGGCTCCGACAGCTGCAAGTTGGACAAGGGGCCAAAAGGATAGATCAAAGTGTTAGTGTTTTCCTCCAGGACCTCCCAGGGTGCTGTGGTTACTTGTCATCAGTGCTGCCTGTGTGGCTGAGTTATTGTCCGCGAGTGCTCCATCTTAGGTGAGTTTACTGCTGCCTGCATATCCTCCGGCACACCAGGGTCAAGACCTTCCGTGTTCAAATAAGAGTCCTCCACAATTTCCCCCCAGACTAGTTGCAAGAGATTGCGAAAATTGTTGCTCATCTTCCGGTCCAGATCGATAAGAAGCTTGTGTATAGCTAGTTTCTCCTCTATGATCCGCGCCATTCTTATACTTGCGCGCTCCAGAAATCAAGTTAGGCGGCTTTCGTGAGTGGCAATGGCAAGGACCAGCACCTTATTATATGTATGGGCCTCTAGTTAGTGCAGAGGTATGTCCGGGTGGGGTGAGGGCTCCTTGTGTATCTAGGCTGCACCGTGATGCACCATGTGGGTTAGCTGGTCAGCGGGAACTCTGGCATAATAGTCAGCTGGGTCCAGCGAGAGACGACAAGCCTCTAAACTCCTAGGATGGTGTGGAGTGTACAGAGATATTTAGAGGCAAGATTAGCTGTTGAAATATTAATTTAGAAGGAATTATTAGTTTGCGTACACGGAGCTTAGCAAAAGTGTGTCCTCTCCATTTTGCAGCAAGCTCCCCCCCCCCCATTTAAGACACTTTTAACTTCACTTCTATTTTAAAATGTGCTTCGTTCTCTTGGTATCCCTTGCTTAAAAAGAATATGCACATATCTTACACTAGTGGGAGCTGCTGCTGATTGGTGCCTGCACACATTTGTCTCTTGTGATGGGCTAACTAGATGTGTTCAGCTAGCTGCCAGTAGTTCAATGCTGCTCCTTCAGCAAAGGATAACAAGAGAATAAAGCAAATTTGATAATAGAAGTAAAAGTGGTTTAAATTGTATCTTCTATTCAAATCATGAAATAAAATTGTGAGGTTTTCTTTCACTTTAAAGGAACAGTCAACACCAGAATTGTTATTGTTTTAAAAGATAGATAATCCCTTAATTCCCCATTCCCCAGTTTTGCATAACAAACACAGTTATAATAATATACTTTTTACCTCTGTAAATGATAAATGCCGACAGCAGATCAGGTCCGCTAGACACATGATAAATCGGCCCCACAGTCTTCACAGCAGAGAAACACTTCAAGCACACTGGGTTAGGTGTAAAAGGTACAGTTTTATCATTAACAAAAGAACAAAATAAATCCTCGCACAACAGCGCTTACTAAACAGAATAAAGTTTCTCTAACTGCCAGCAAGGAGCTGTCAATCAACCCAAACGTACTCGATCGGGTTGAATTCCGATGATTCCTGTCCGCCTCAACAGGGTTATGGAGCAGCGGTCTTTGTGACCGCTGCTCCATAACTTGTATTTCTGGCGAGTCTGAAGACTCGCCAGAAACACGGCCGTCAAGCTCAGTTCGGAGCTTGATCGATAGGCCCCAATGTGTAATATGAGTGCAATTAAAAAGGAGTGAAAATGATTGCGAAAACCCTCACAAAATTGTTTGTGCCTCACTTGTAATCTAGCCCTTTATGACTAATCAGTGCAGAAATCTAGTAAATTACTAAAGGGTTCACTTACGTTTTCTTGCAGCGGCACAAACTGTACAGTGAGCTCTTGTTATGTGAAAAAGCTCATTTATGTATGTCTCTTATGAGTCATAGCAAAGGAGGTAACAAAACTCAAGATGCTTTTCAAAGAGTGTGTCACTGGACTGCAAAACAATACTAATTACAGTTTTAAATGCTTTTACATTGCATTGATTCATATCTAATACATATATACATTTACATTAATGTTCCTTTAATGCCATCTACTAAGAACCTAATAATCTAGTTCTCAGTAATATACTAAATACAATACTAAAAAAAATATTTTGTAGAATTTGAATAGCTGTATCTGCATAATAGACATAGATCCCTTTCCCATGAGAACATTAAGATGCATTTATCTTCATTTTATGTCAAATATCCAACATAACACTTAGCAACAATGTTTGTGGAATACTTTGTGGTTAAATCTAATCAGCATTTACTTAGCAATTCTCATGCAAAGATATTTTAAGATGTTTAACTGCTCTTTACTATGCACATTAAGAAGTTTAAGTTTTTTCTTACAACAATTTTCATATCAGTCTATTTCATATCTAACTATTATTTTTTGGGTGTCAGTTTCATGTATGCCAAGTCACATTGTGAGACTTTGTGACACACTACATGGTGTCTATTCTCCAGATCACACTATGGCCGATTTATCAAGCTGGGTATGGAGCTCGATGCCCCTTGTCTAAAGACCGCTGCTCAATAACTTTTCCGCCTGCTCTGAGGCCGTGGACAGAAATCAACCCGATTGAATACGATCGGGTTGATTGACACCCCCTGCTAGTGGCCAATTGACCGAGAATCTGCAGGGGGCAGTATTGAACCAACAGTTCACAAGAATTCTATCAGCCAATCGGAATTAAGGTAGAAAAAATCTGATTGGCTGATCAGCCAATCGTATTGAACTCGCATTCTATTGGCTGAGCGGAACAGCCAATAGAATGCAAGTTCAATACGATTGGCTGATAGGATCAGCCAATCAGATTGAACTTCAATCTGATTGGATGATTGCATCAGCCATTCAGATTTTTTCTACCTTAATTCCGATTGGCTGATAGAATTCTATCAGCCAATCGGAATTGAAGGGACGCCATCTTGGATGACATCCCTTAAAGGAACCTTCATTCGTCGGGAAGTCGTTGGTTGAAGAAAATGGCTCCGCGTAGGCTCTGTTGAAGATGGCTCCGCTCCGCTCCGGATGGATGAAGATTGAAGACGCCGCCTGGATGAACACTTCTACCGGATGGAGGACCTCTTCTTTGCCGCTTGGATGAAGACTTCTACCGTATCAAGGACCTCCTCTGCGCACCTTGGATGAAGAATTCGGCTCGGCTGGGTGAAGACGACTCAAGGTAGGGAGATCTTCAGGGGGTTAGCGATAGGTTTTTTTAAGGGGGGTTTGGGTGGGTTAGAGTAGGGGTATGTGGGTGGTGGGTTGTAGTGTTGGGGGGGTATTGTATTTTTATTTTCAGGTAAAAGAGCTGATTACTTTGGGGCAATGCCCCGCAAAAAGCCCTTTTAAGGGCTGGTAAAAGAGCTGATTACTTTGGTAGTTTAGAATAGGGTAGGGATTTTTTTATTTTGGGGGGCTTTTTTATTTTATTAGGGGGCTTAGATTAGGTGTAATTAATTTAAACTTCTTGTAATTCTTTTTTATTTTTTGTAATTTAGTGTTTGTTTGTTTTTTGTATTATAGAATAGTTTATTTTATTGTATTTTATTTTAGGTAATTGTAGGTAATTTATTTAATTAATTTATTGATAGTGTAGTGTTAGGTTTAATTGTAACTTAGGTTAGGATTTATTTTACAGGTAATTTTGTACTTATTTTAACTAGGCAGCTATTAAATAGTTATTAACTATTTAATAGCTATTGTACCTAGTTAAAATAAATACAAAGTTGCCTGTAAAATAAATATAAATCATAAAATAGCTACAATGTAATTATTAGTTATATTGTAGCTATATTAGGGTTTATTTTATAGGTAAGTATTTAGTTTTAAATACGATTAATTTAGTTATTTTTAGGAATATTATTTTGTTTCATTTAAATTATATTTATGTTAGGGGGTGTTAGGGTTAGGGCTAGACTTAGGTTTAGGGGTTAATAAATTTATTATAGTAGCGGCGACGTTATGGGTTTAATAATTGTAGGTAGATGGCGACGATGTTAGGGAGGGCAGATTCGGGGTTAATACTATTTATTCTAGTGTTTGCGAGGTGGGAGTGCGACGGTTTAGGGGTTAATACATTTATTATAGTGGCGGTGAGGTCTGGTCGGCAGATTAGGGGTTAATAAGTGTAGGTAAGGTGGCGGAGACGTTGTGGGGGGCAGATTAGGGGTTAATAAATATAATATAGGGGTCGGCGATGTTAGGGACAGCTGATTAGGGGTTCATAGGGATAATGTAGGTGGCGGCGGTGTACGGAGCGGCAGATTAGGGGTTAATAATATACAGCAGGTGTCAGCGATAGCGGGGGCTGCAGATTAGGGGTTAATAAGTGTAAGGTTAGGGGTGTTTAGACTCGGGGTTCATGTTAGGGTGTTAGGTGCAGACTTAGAAAGTGTTTTCCCATAGGAAACAATGGGGCTGCGTTAGGAGCTGAACGCTGCTTTTTTGCAGGTGTTAGGTTTTTTTTCAGCCCAAAATGCCCCATTGTTTCCTATGGGGATATCGTACACGAGCACGTTTTTCCAGCTTACCGCTACCGTAAGCAACGCTGGTATTGAGGGTTGAAGTGGAGCTACATTAGGCTCAACGCACCCTTTTTTGAGCCTAACGCAGCCCCTCAGACAACTCTAAATACCAGCGTTGTTGGAAGGGTGCGTTGGGAAAATAAGCAGCGTCTTTACCGACAAAACTCTAAATCTAGCCGATAGTGTGTAATTAATAGGGGGCTCTATAGAGGGAATACCCTGTGTTATAGCAGAATTAGCTGTATCTTCTACAGGATCTGTCTGAAATAAGTGGTTTTTAATGACCAAGGATTTCACAAATTTATTAACATCTGTTATAATATTAAACAGATCAAAATTGGTAGTTGGAGAGAAACCAAGTCCTTTTTGTAGTACTTGTTTGTCTTCATGAACATGAAATGTTTACTACGGTTTGTATCTTGTGGACATCTTCTTGTAGTGTTTTGATTGTTGTTCTTTTTTTGCTACGTGTCGTTCTTTCGCAGTGCCATTCATCTCACTTGGTATCAGTGCATATGGTTTCTGATTTTTCTCCTTGGGCCTGGCTCCTAAATCTTTAGAGGACTGGTCTATTTCCTCTGGAGTGTCACCATTCTCTGTGCTATTTAATGAGCGTGTAATAGGTGTAGACGCCTGGTTACTTTTGACTGAGAAGTTGGATTCAGAGAAACTGACTTTTTGTTCTCCTTTAATCTTTTTTGCCTTTTTTGTTGTTTCTATGTCGGTTTCCCCGTAGGTTGCCATTATTCCTTCCTTTGTTGTTTGTTGTTGATGTGTTCCAAATATAGACTCTATCAAGGGCATAGTCCTTCTCATCTTGCTGCATCTTTGTATCTTTTCTACGGATTAATTCAGATTCTAGTTCATCCAAATGTTTGGCCAATTCGTCATCATATTTCTCATATTTCTCCTGATTCTGTAAAGTTGTACGTTTTGTCTGTAGGTATTTGATTTCAGCTAGGACCAAATCTCTCTTTTTGTTCTTATGTATTAGTCATTTCTGCATGAGTTTGAGGGAACTCAGTCTCGTTCCACTCAGCCATAAACTCAGTTTCTTCTTCTTTGTTGATATTAGGATACTTTTTAAAGCGCAGACCTCTTGGTATGATGTTTGATTTTATATATTTATCAAGATAAATTATTTCATACCATAACTTCAGTTCTTTAACCCTTAAGTTTTCCATTAGGATAAAGGTCTGTCTTAAGTCACTAGTTTGTGTTTGATGAGGTGTAAGTTCCTCCCTACACTCCTCATATGTAAATTTTTTACTGAAAATGTCCTCTAGTGCTTTTGATTGTGCCATTATATTTATTGTTAAATATATGTATCCAGGTTAGATTTGTCCGTGTTATATTAAACAAGACCATGTGGAATTTAAATCTTCGCACTAGATGTGTGCACTGATAAGTCTGGTGTACTTTGGGACTTATTTTGCCCTTTCGCTCCTCCTTTTTATCAGGCTGCCAGTCAGCTTCTGTAAGAGATAAATGCCAAGTAAGATCACTACAGCCTGACCTTTAGGGGGACACCGGATTTAGGCAAACACTGGATATGCATGGTGTGTAAAATATATAGAGTTCATCAGTCATCTCTGGAACAACAATGGTAACATATAGCTACCTGAACATAGAAACAAACAGCGATGAGGTTTCCAATGAACGCTTGCTTCAAATTCACTTGCAATTAGTAGGACAGCTGGTGTTCCTCCAGCTGCAAATACGGCAAACACTTAGAGAGGAGCGGATTTGCAAAACAATACAAAACAAAATATATCCAAGGAGAGTGAAAAAGCAAATGACAACAACACATAACCACACTAGTAAAGGTTAAAAAAACTTCAAAATGTATTGGTATCAAAGTAAAAACTTACAAGTTTGTGGACATGCACAGAGGAGTGTAGGATAGTTGAATACAATCTACGTCAGCTGATGCATTTCATGCAGTTATGGCGCTTTCTCAAAGACAGTGTGGTGAATGTCAGTTCAGAACAGCCTATAAAAGCAGAAACGGCATGCCCTCTGACGTATTCCAGCCAATCATATTAGAAAACAGGAACCAGCATCCACCACACTGTGTGTCGTAGATTAACACTCAAGAGAAACAAAACAAAGGCAAATTTGCAACAAAGTTAAAAACAAAACATTGGTAACAAAGAAGAAATATCTGAACTGGCATTCACCACACTGTATATCTATATATAATGAGCTATAGGACAAGAACAGAAAAATGATCATACATAAAGAGAGAAGTATAAAATGAAATGAAACAGAGCATAATTTTGTTGCCGGTTTCGCCGACATGACATCCACCTATTTTCATGGGGTCACTGGGAGCCTCAGTTTCAATATGTTTGTATAGAGCTCATATTACTGCATATCTGTCTGATTTCTTCAGCGCGAATCGATCACTGGATAATTCAAAATTAGCATGTATATGTAACGCATATCATGAAAACCAAAAAGAAAAGCGCAAAAAGAAACAGAGAGATATTTCTATGATTATCATGTGTTTTATTTATTTGTCAGAATAAAGTTGTTTTAAAACTCCCCCATACCCAGGAGTGCTAGGACTTTTTCTACTTCAAAATAATTAATGATCCCCCCCCCCAAAAAATCAAACTAAACACTAATGATCCCATCACAAAAACAAACTATAAAATAACAAACAAAAATAAATACTTGTCACAAAGTAATAATCCATACACAAAGACCAACTGTTCTTAATCAAACCCATTACAAATATCACACATATAGGATTTTACTTCAAAGATATACTACAAAGCTCTCCACTATCAACCTGTAATTATATTTGCTACATTTATGTTAGAAAGAATTGTTTTGTAGATCCACAGCTTCCTTCAGTTTCTCCTCCTCACCCTATGAGGAGATGAAAAGCCTTATGTGTCTGTGCGGTTACACTCACATACCAATACTTACCTGTACAAGGCTACCCTTTTTATTTTACTTATTACATTTTATTTCTCTGGCCGCAGTGTAAGTTTTCTGAGAAAGCTTGATATTCAAATTACAGCTTATTTAAATAATTAACCAGTATTAAACCATGTTATTAATATTAATATATGAAATGTTAAATGTATTCATTTAAAATCTCTCTCATACATTGATAATGATTTTTAACTCATCTGGAATCTTTTTTGTTGTTGTTGAGAACTTAGATAATAAAGTGCAAAAAGTAAATGCTCTGAAGTGGCAGAGATATAGTATATTGCAAAGCTGTTAAATATATTTTAAAGGGACAGTATACACCTATTTTCATATAACTGAATGTAATAGACACTACTATAAAGAATAATATGCACAGAAACTGATATAAATTTCCAGTATAAAACTTACTTAGAATCTCACTATTTAGCACTGTTGATGAGGTTAGGCTGGGACACCCAATGAAAGGGGCTGGAAAGCAAGAAGAGCAGACCCCACCCCCCTCCCCTGCATATGAAAATACAGATTACACAAACAGAAACAGCAGGAATCTGTAGACTTCAGTCTACATCTGATACTGTTGGGCTTGGTTAGGAGTCTGAAAATCAGCACAATGTTATTTAAAAATAAGCAAAACTATAGATTGTTACAAAAACACTCCCAGATGAGCTATATAAATGGAGCAGCTACAAAAACATTTATGCAAAGAAAAATCTAGTGTACGATATCCCTTTAGTTAATGATCATTTCTTTATGGGAAAGTCTACTTGCAAATGTTTATTGTTTAAAAAGAAAGATAATCCCGTTATTACCCATTCCCCAGTTTTGCATAAAAAACACGGTTATATGAATACACATTTTACATCTGTGATTACCTTGTATCTAAGCCTCTGCAGACTGCCCCCTTCTCTTAGTTCTTTTGACAGACTTGCATTTTAGCCAATCAGTACTGACACATAAATTACTCCACAGGAGTGAGTACAATGTTTTTATCTGGCACTCACAAACTAGCAGTGTCTAACTGCAAAAAACTGTGAAAATGCAAATTTGATGATAAACGTAAATTGGAAAGTTGTTTAAAATTGCATGCCCCATCTGAATCATGAAGTTTGGCTTGACTGTCCCTTTAAACAGGTATCTAAACAGATATAACAAAGAAAACAAGGGGCGCCTTATAGTGTATTTCTGACCAAAACACAAGAGAGTATGACAGCTACAAATGTGCGATATAGACTGACACTTGCAGTGGTCAGTAAACTGACCGGTATCTCCGGCTGAGGGTAGGTAGATGTAGTTAACCTCCTATGATGCTCCCTGCGTGAACACTCGGATCCCCCCTTAGGACGAGGTTCTGCACAATGTGAGTTGCAGTGTCAGGATCACACCGTCACACTGCAATTCGCCAGGGCAAAGGTGTGCGCTCAAGAAACGTGTTGCAAATAAAACTTTACAGTTTTTTCCAACACCTTTTGGATGTTACTTTTTTCCACCTTTGCCCTTTTTTGTGATACCTTTTTGTGATACACAGGTATTATCATTTATAAATTCAGTGTGCAATACGTCTTTGGGTTATATTTTAACTTTCCTTTCCTTTTTTTGCATCTAAACAGATATCCAGTCCAGTATAATATAATTATCTATCTATCTATCGATCAATCATCTATCTATCTATCTATCTATCTATCTATCTATCTATCTATCTATCTATCTATCTGTCTGTCTGTCAATCATCTATATATCTATCAATTATCTATCTATCATCTATCTATCTATCTATCTATCTATCTATCTATCTATCTATCTATCTATCTATCAATCATCTATATATCAATAATCTATCTATCATCTATCTATATGTCATCTATCTATATATCATCTCTCTCTTTCCCTCTCTCTCTCTCTATCTATCATATGTCTGTCTTTCTGTCTGTCTGTCTGTCTGTCTCTCTCTATCTATCTATCTATCTATCTATCTATCTATCTATCTATCTATCTATCTATCTCTATCTATCTATCATATGTCTCTCTCTCTATCTATCTATCTATCTATCTATCTATCTATCTATCTATCTATATATATATATATATATATATATATATATAAAGGGAGTGCAGAATTATTAGGCAAATGAGTATTTTGACCACATCATCCTCTTTATGCATGTTGTCTTACTCCAAGCTGTATAGGCTCGAAAGCCTACTGCCAATTAAGCATATTAGGTGATGTGCATCTCTGTAATGAGAAGGCGTGTGGTCTAATGACATCAACACCCTATATCAGGTGTGCATAATTATTAGGCAACTTCCTTTCCTTTGGCAAAATGGGTCAAAAGAAGGACTTGACAGGCTCAGAAAAGTCAAAAATAGTGAGATATCTTGCAGAGGGATGCAGCACTCTTAAAATTGCAAAGCTTCTGAAGCGTGATCATCGAACAATCAAGCGTTTCATTCAAAATAGTCAACAGGGTCGCAAGAAGCGTGTGGAAAAACCAAGGTGCAAAATAACTGCCCATGAACTGAGAAAAGTCAAGCGTGCAGCTGCCAAGATGCCACTTGCCACCAGTTTGGCCATATTTCAGAGCTGCAACATCACTGGAGTGCCCAAAAGCACAAGGTGTGCAATACTCAGAGACATGGCCAAGGTAAGAAAGGCTGAAAGACGACCAACACTGAACAAGACACACAAGCTGAAACGTCAAGACTGGGCCAAGAAATATCTCAAGACTGATTTTTCTAAGGTTTTATGGACTGATGAAATGAGAGTGAGTCTTGATGGGCCAGATGGATGGGCCGTGGCTGGATTGGTAAAGGGCAGAGAGCTCCAGTCCGACTCAGACGCCAGCAAGGTGGAGGTGGAGTACTGGTTTGGGCTGGTATCATCAAAGATGAGCTTGTGGGGCCTTTCGGGTTGAGGATGGAGTCAAGCTCAACTCCCAGTCCTACTGCCAGTTTCTGGAAGACACCTTCTTCAAGCAGTGGTACAGGAAGAAGTCTGCATCCTTCAAGAAAAACATGATTTTCATGCAGGACAATGCTCCATCACACGCGTCCAAGTACTCCAAAGCATGGCTGGCAAGAAAGGGTATAAAAGAATAAAATCTAATGACATGGCCTCCTTGTTCACCTGATCTGAACCCCATTGAGAACCTGTGGTCCATCATCAAATGTGAGATTTACAAGGAGGGAAAACAGTACACCTCTCTGAACAGTGTCTGGGAGGCTGTGGTTGCTGCTGCACGCAATGTTGATGGTGAACAGATCAAAACCCTGACGGAATCCATGGATGGCAGGCTTTTGAGTGTCCTTGCAAAGAAAGGTGGCTATATTGGTCACTGATTTGTTTTTGTTTTGTTTTTGAATGTCAGAAATGTATATTTGTGAATGTTGAGATGTTATATTGGTTTCACTGGTAAAAATAAATAATTTAAATGGGTATATATTTGTTTTTTGTTAAGTTGCCTAATAATTATGCACAGTAATAGTCACCTGCACACACAGATATCCCCCTAAAATAGCTATAACTAAAAACAAACTAAAAACTACTTCCAAAAATATTCAGCTTTGATATTAATGAGTTTTTTGGGTTCATTGAGAACATGGTTGTTGTTCAATAATAAAATTAATCCTCAAAAATACAACTGGCTGCACTATTCGTTTTAGTTTAAAAAGGAATGAATACTGAATTTTTGTAAAAACATTTACATTCATTTTCATTTAAACAAATGTAAATGTTTCAAAGCTACAAGAGAAAAGTTCCCCTGTAGGTACAATACTCACCTTAATGTGCTCTGGAGAGTGTGCTAAGGTAATCATTAAACGCTTAAAAAAATGAATGATTACTGATGATTTTTGTCAGTATTTTTTAGTTTTCTTTCATTTCCGTTGGTGCATTCATTCAGATATTCTTTCTGTTAAAATTCAATGGAAATCTGATTTTCATCACGAACGTTCATTTGTACGAAAACGAATCTACACCTTCTTGCATTTTTATTACCCTTAAATTATGGTGACTCTGAAGCCTGGAGACCGCTGTCCCCAAGCCTTTTAAAGAAAAAGAAGAAGAGTCAGTCTCTAAGTGTTGCTGTTAAAGAGACATAAAACCAGAAAAAAATCTTTCATGATTAAGATTAAGTGTAATTTTTAAAAAATAAATACATTTCAATTTACTTCTATTATCAAATGTCCTTTGTTGAAAAGCAGGAAGGAAGGTGTAGGAGCGTGCAAGTGTTATACATTTACAAGAACAGTAGGTGGTAGCAATGTTTCCTGCTTACTCCTGAAATATGTTCGCTTTCTATCTAGATTACGCTAGTTAAGTCACCTGACGCTCCCAACAGAGACTCAAAAAGTACTGCCCCCTCCCAACCTGCCGCCCTTGGAAAGTGCCTTGTATGCCTAGGCCAAAATATGCCCCTGATTGTTACATGTCCTTATTGTGAATGTGATTTCATTTTTAAGAACAATTATTTTTGTCATTTAAAAGTAATACACTGTTACTTCTCATAGTGTAAATCTATGAAGATTCTGATCACTTGCTATCTCATATAGAATTGGCAAATGTTACATTGAAACGTTTACAAACGGAAACTATTTTGAAAATAGACACAGGCGAGGGGACTGTTCATTCTACTACTCCAATGTAAATAATGTTTTGGGCATAAAGCATCTTGCAGACGATACTAGAATGTGCATCTAATCACAAGTCAGAAATGAATAAATATAAAGGGGCCTAGTTATCAAGCCGTCAACCTCAAATACGCTGGAATTCCGCAGCGTATTTGTGGCGAGGCTGATTCGCCTTAGTTATCAAAGGCTCGAGACCGGCAAAAGTAGAATTTTCTGACGTAAACTTCGATCTGCCGGACTCAGTCCGACACAGATCGATTCTTACGTCACTCCAGATGTTCCGCACACAAGTGCGGCACAATCTCACTACTTTTGCTAGTTATAAAAAAACTAGCAGGTACGCTCGGCACTTTTACGGCCCAGCGTACCTGGTTTTCAAACCGCCACCCCTGGAGGTGGCGGATCCCATAGGAATCAATGGGAGTCTGACCATAGCGAAAGTACAAGTTCGCTGCTGACAGACATCCCATTGATTCCTATGGGAGCTGTCTACACCTAACACCCTAACATGTACCCCGAGTCTAAACACCGCTAATCTGACCCCCCCTACACCGCCGCAACTAAATAAAGTTATTACCCCCTAAACCGCCGCTCCCGGAGCCCACCGCAAGCTACTTTATGCATATTAACCCCTAAACCGCCGCTCCCGGAGCCCACCGCAACTATAATAAATGTATTAACCCCTAAACCGCCGCTCCCTGAACCCGCCGCAACCTATATTAAATGTATTAACCCCTATCCTGCCCCCCCTACACCGTCGCCACCTATAATAAATTTATTAACCCCTAATCTGCCCCCCCTACACCGTCGCCACCTATAATAAATTTATTAACCCCTATCCTGCCCCCCACTACGCCGCCGCCACTGTAATAAAATTATTAACCCCTAAACCTAAGTCTAACCCTAACCCTAACGCCCCCCTAACTTAAATATTAATTAAATAAATCTAAATAAATTAACTCTTATTAACTAAATGAATCCTATTTAAAACTAAATACTTACCTTTAAAATAAACCCTAATATAGCTACAATATAAATAATAATTATATTCTAGCTATCTTAGGATTTATATTTATTTTACAGGTAACTTTCAATTTATTTTAACCATGTACAATAACTATTAAATAGTTATTAACTATTTAATAGCTTGCCTAGCTAAAATAAAGAGAAATGTACCTGTGAAATAAATCCTAACCTAAGTTACAATTACACCTAACACTACACTATACTTTAATAAATTATTCCTATTTAAAAATAAATACTTACCTGTAAAATAAACCCTAAGATAGCTACAATATAATTAATAATTATATTATAGCTATCTTAGGATTTATATTTATTTTACAGGTAACTTTGTATTTATTTTAGCTAGTTAGAATAGTTATTAAATAGTTATTAACTATTTAATAACTACCTAGCTAAAAGAAATACAAAATTACCTGTAAAATAAATCCTAACCTAAGTTACAATTAAACCTAATACTACACTATCATTAAATTAACTAAATAAACTACCTACAAATAACTACAATTAAATACAATTACATAAACTAACTAAAGTACAAAAAATAAAAAAAGCTAAGTTACAAAAAATAAAAAAGTAAGTTACAAACATGTTAAAAATATTACAACAATTTTAAGCTACTTACACCCAATCTAAGCCCCCTAATAAAATAACAAACCCCCCCAATATAAAAAAAATCCCTACCCTATTCTAAATTAAATAAATTTCAAAGCTCTTTTACCTTACCAGCCCTTAAAAGGGCCATTTGTGGGGGCATGCCCCAAAAAGTTCAGCTCTTTTGCCTGTAAAAGAAAAATACAACCCCCCCCACCATTAAAACCCACCACCCACATACCCCTAATCTAACCCAAACCCCCCTTACAAAAACCTAACACTAATCCCCTGAAGATCATCCTACCTTGAGTCGTCTTCACTCAGCCGAGCCACCGATGGAACTGAAGAGGACATCCGGAGCGGAAGAAGTTAATCCTCCAAGCGGCGCTGAAGAAATCTTCCATCCGATGAAGTCATCATCCATGCGGCGCTGAAGAAGTCTTCGATCCGGCCGATGTCATCTTTTAAGAGGCGCTGAAGAGGTCTTCTATCCGGGCGAAGTCATCTTCCAAGCCGGGTCTTGAATCTTCCTTCCGCCGACGCGGAACCACCTTCTTCACCGACGGACTACGACGAATGACGGCTCCTTTAAGGGACGTCATCCAAGATGGCGTCCCCTCAATTCCGATTGGCTGATAGGATTCTATCAGCCAATCGGAATTAAGGTAGGAAAAATCTGATTGGCTGATGGAATCAGCCAATCAGATTGAGCTCGCATTCTATTGGCTGTTCCGATCAGCCAATAGAATGCGAGCTCAATCTGATTGGCTGATTGGATCAGCCAATCGGATTGAACTTGAATCTGATTGGCTGATTCCATCAGCCAATCAGATTTTCCTACCTTAATTCCGATTGGCTGATAGAATCCTATCAGCCAATCGGAATTGAGGGGATGCCATCTTGGATGACGTCCCTTAAAGGAGCCGTCATTCGTCGTAGTCCGTCGGTGAAGAAGGTGGTTCCGCGTCGGCGGAAGGAAGATTCAAGACCCGGCTTGGAAGATGACTTCGCCCGGATAGAAGACCTCTTCAGCGCCTCTTTGAAGATGACATCGGCCGGATCGAAGACTTCTTCAGCGCCGCCTGGATGATGACTTCATCGGATGGAAGATTTCTTCAGCGCCGCTTGGAGGATTAACTTCTTCCGCTCCGGATGTCCTCTTCAGTTCCATCAGTGGCTCGGCTGAGTGAAGACGACTCAAGGTAGGATGATCTTCAGGGGATTAGTGTTAGGTTTTTGTAAGGGGGGTTTGGGTTAGATTAGGGGTCTGTGGGTGGTGGGTTTTAATGTTGGGGGGGGTTGTATTTTTCTTTTACAGGCAAAAGAGCTGAACTTTTTGGGGCATGCCCCCACAAATGGCCCTTTTAAGGGCTGGTAAGGTAAAAGAGCTTTGAAATTTATTTAATTTAGAATAGGGTAGGGACTTTTTTATTTTGGGGGGGTTTGTTATTTTATTAGGGGGCTTAGATTAGGTGTAAGTAGCTTAAAATTGTTGTAATATTTTTAATATGTTTGTAACTTACTTTTTTATTTTTTGTAACTTAGCTTTTTTTATTTTTTGTACTTTAGTTAGTTTATGTAATTGTATTTAATTGTAGTTATTTGTAGGTAGTTTATTTAGTTAATTTAATGATAGTGTAGTATTAGGTTTAATTGTAACTTAAGTTAGGATTTATTTTACAGGTAATTTTGTATTTCTTTTAGCTAGGTAGTTATTAAATAGTTAATAACTATTTAATAACTATTCTAACTAGCTAAAAGAAATACAAAGTTACCTGTAAAATAAATATAAATCCTAAGATAGCTATAATATAATTATTAATTACATTGTAGCTATCTTAGGGTTTATTTTACAGGTAAGTATTTATTTTTAAATAGGAATAATTTATTAAAGTATAGTGTAGTGTTAGGTGTAATTGTAACTTAGGTTAGGATTTATTTCACAGGTACATTTCTCTTTATTTTAGCTAGGTAAGCTATTAAATAGTTAATAACTATTTAATAGTTATTGTACATGGTTAAAATAAATTGAAAGTTACCTGTAAAATAAATATAAATCCTAAGATAGCTAGAATATAATTATTATTTATATTGTAGCTATATTAGGGTTTATTTTAAAGGTAAGTATTTAGTTTTAAATAGGATTCATTTAGTTAATAAGAGTTAATTTATTTAGATTTATTTAATTAATATTTAAGTTAGGGGGGCGTTAGGGTTAGGGTTAGACTTAGGTTTAGGGGTTAATAATTTTATTACAGTGGCGGCGGCGTAGTGGGGGGCAGGATAGGGGTTAATAAATTTATTATAGGTGGCGACGGTGTAGGGGGGGCAGATTAGGGGTTAATAAATGTATTATAGGTGGCGACGGTGTAGGGGGTGCAGGATAGGGGTTAATAGGTTTAATATAGGTTGCGGCGGGTTCATGGAGCGGCGGTTTAGGGGTTAAACTATTTATTTAGTTGCGGAGAGGTGCGGGATCAGCAGGATAGGGGTTAATAATTTTATAATAGAGGGCGACGGTATTGGGGGGGCAGGATAGGGGTTACTAGGTATAATGTAGGTGGCAGCGGTGTCCGGGAGCGGCGGTTTAGGGGTTAATACATTTATAAGACTTGCGGCAGGGTCTAGGAGCGGCGGTTTAGGGGTTAATACATTTATAAGAGTTG
This sequence comes from Bombina bombina, assembly GCF_027579735.1. Lineage (NCBI taxonomy): Eukaryota > Metazoa > Chordata > Amphibia > Anura > Bombinatoridae > Bombina > Bombina bombina. Next base: position 1,251,313,605 of record NC_069501.1, on the reverse strand, counting down.
CGGCAGGGTCTAGGAGCGGCGGTTTAGGGGTTAGTAACTTTATTTAGTTGCGGGAGGCTCCGGGGCGCCGGTATAGGGGGTAGAACAGTGCAGTTTAGTGTGAGTGCTTAGTGACAGGCTAGCAATAAAGCTGGGAAAAAGCCGAAGAGCAGCGAGATCGGATGAGTGATAACTCTCACAGTCCGCTGCTCATCGCCCCGCGGCTTTTTGACAGCTTTATTTGATAACTTAGGCGTATTTTTTAAGGTCCGCGGCGGCGAAGGTAGGCGAGCTTAGGCGGACGTATTGGGCCGGCGAAGCCAGAAAAGTAGACGGCTTGATAACTACCCCCCAATATCCTTACAGAAACAAACTGATGTGAAAAATAAAACACATTCTTGTTTTTATACAATTTTATTTTATAACAAATTATTATTATTTTATGTATATTTGTATTTAGATGAATGCTAAGGTAAGGGACACTCAAGTCAAAATAAACTTTTATGATTCAGATAGAGCATAAAAAACTTTCCAATTTACTTTCATTATCTTCTTTTGCACAGTCTTTTTATATACACACCTTCTGGCGAACAAGATCTTACTGAGCATGTGCACAAGCTCACAGGGTATACGTATACTAGTCTGTGATTGGCTCGTGTCTGTCACATGATACAAGGGATGGAAAACGGGAGAAAAAATAAATGTTTTAGAAATAAAATCTACTGCTAATTTGAAATTCAGAGTAGGGCCTCGATTTATCAAAGTCTGGCCGGCCTGATCCACCAGTGCGGATCAGGTCCACCAGACCTTGCTGAATACGGAGAGCAATACGCTCTCCGTATTCAGCATTGCAGCAGCAGTTCACAAGAGCTGCTGGTGCAACGCCGCCCCCTGCAGACTCGCGGTCAATCGGCCGCCAGCAGGGGGTTGTCAATCAACCCAATCGTACTTGATCGGTTTAATTTCCGGCGATGTCTGTCCGCCGGCTCAGAGCAGGCGGACAGGTTATGGAGCAGCGGTCTTTGTGACCGCTGCTTCATAACTGCTGTTTCTGGCGAGCCTGCAGGCTCACCAGAAACACGGGACATCAACCTCCATTCGGAGCTTGATAGATATGCCCCAAGGTGTTAAACCATTGTCTTTTTATTATGCACTTGATAATTATGCAATTGTACTGCATTAAGTGGTGCTTTAACACATTTTTGATATTTTATTTTTGCATTTGTCAGAAACAAGATAATGATTGGTCCTTTCAATGAGTCACTGAATGAACAAATGCAAACGACAAAAAAATTATAACTGTTACTCTAAAAATGTGAAAAGCTTCAAATATACACTACCCAAAAAATGATCTAGCAATGTTCTTGTCAGTTGATTGATTTGTGTCTTAAAAAATGAGTCTGTAAGCTTCACTGTTCTTGCCATTCCTGAACACAAGAAAAATGTTTAACCCTTTAACGACCACAATGTAATCTCTACGTCACTGGTCGTTAAGGGTTTTTCAGGCTATAATAGCAGCAAGACCATGCTATTATGACCTCACATTCTCCAGCAAACTTCCAGAATAGCTATCAAAAAAATCAAGTCCCATAGAAAGATCAACATACAGGGTACATCACTGGTCCTTAAAGGGTTAAAAAATACCCTGAAAATATTTCCTAAAGAAAATTTTAATTCCAATAGACCCCATTAACAAATATCAGATAAAAAAAATTGTAAATTATTATGAACAGTTCAAAATATTTTTGTCTGTGCACGTCTGGTGATAAGTGCCTCTTGCACGTCTGGAAGACCCCCATTCTACTCCACAGGGGGATAAGGCCAGTGATCAGAACATACATATGTATGCCTGCTTCTAATTTGCCCTCATCTGCCATAAGAGCACAACTTTGACTATGTATTTAACCCACTTGAAGGGTTCGACTAGTAGTACAATAAAGCTAATTAAAAGAGAGGATTAAAAAAATCATAATATAAAAATTAAAAATGTGCTATGTTCTCCCTTTGTAATAACCCAGGGTCTAAAATATGTAACAAATTAACATTCAGCGAACACCTATTCTTTCTTTTTTCACACATTAAAAGCCACATGGAAGTCAAATTAAACTTTCATGATTCAGATAAAGGGCCAGATTACAAGTGGATTGGTATTTTGCGCTTCTGCTGGAGCGTTAATTGCGCTAGAAGTAAGATTTTTTCGTCTGGTTGCGCTCATATTATGAGTTGAAAGTAAACAGTTTTTGCTCTAACGGTAACCTGACTAGGGCAAAAATACAAAGTTAGAATATCGCGTATGCATTCTCGTATTCCGCTATAGAAGTCAATGGAGAAAAAAGTGGAAAAAAAACACCCACTCTCGCGCAAACACTATCACGTATTCTCAGTTGCTCTAAACCAACATGAAAATATGAACAATATGAGACGAGGGGGTAACAGGGAATGTAGATTAAAGCAAAGAGAGGCCTTTTGAACCTCTAAATTAAAAACAATGGTACCCCAAGGCATAAATAAAGAATGGGACATGTCAGTATTTTTGTAATTATAATGAAATAGGGATGGCAATTAAAGATGTGACCAGAAGATGGCGTTAACTAATCCAATTCAAGCCTAGAATATCATATAAACAAGGGTTAATACTAATCCTTATAGGTATGATGTCACCAATTGGTGGGAGGAGTTTATGTGTTTTAAATATGAGCTTTTGTACTAAGCATGATTAAGGGCATGTAGTCTGAAACGTTGCTTGCATTTTTGCCTTTTGAATAAATATGTGAAATGCATATGAAGAAGTACAGCTGTTTTTTTGTGTTTCAGTTATATCCATATCATTGCCTTGCACTAAGAATAGTACACAATCTGATGTTACAAGTCAGCGGTTAGAGAAATTAACCAGAGAATGTTAATGAGTCTGCAGACATGAAGTAAAGTCTAATACTCTGTATAACAAGGATCCCACCAGAATTAAAAATTATTGAAAGTGCAAAAAGAAAATGCTCTAACATGTCAAAGCTTTATTATTATTATTATTGCACTATTACTTGTATATAACTATGTCTTGCAAAGGATTAAACACCTAGAGCTAGTTCCCATTGTTGTAAACTGTGAAAACAAGCTAGCTGAACACATCTGGTGAGCCCATGACAAAAGGCATATGTGAATAGCCACCAATCAACAGCTAGCTCCCAGCAGGGCATTGCTACTATTGAGCCATCCTAAGTATGTTTTTAAAAGTTAATAAAAGTTACTAAAAGAACAAATTACATTTGATAACAGAATTAAATTGAAGAGTCTCTGAAAGGGGCACTAAACCCAAATTTTTTCTTTAATGATTCAGATAGAGCAGCAATTTTAAGCAACTTTCTAATTCACTCCTATTATACATTTTTATTTCTTCTCTTGCTATCTTTATTTGAAAAGCAGGAATGCAAAGTTTAGGAGTTGGACCATTTTTGGTTCAGCACCTGGGTTATGCTTGCTTATTGGTGGCTAAATGTAGCCACCAATAAGCAAGGGCTATCCAGGTTGCTGAACCTAAAATGGGCTGGTGCCTAAGCTTTTCATTCTTGCTTTTCAAATAAAGATAGCAAGAGAACGAAGAAAATTTTATAATAGGAGTAAATTAGAAAGTTGCTTAAAATTGTAGATTCTACCAGAATCACTAAAGAAAAATTTGGGTTTAGTGTTCCTTTAAAATTGCATGCATTTGTTATTCAGACAGAGCATGACATTTAAATAAAAAGTTTCCAGTTTACTTCACATTTGCTTCATTCTCATGGTATTGTTTGTTGAAGAGATACCTAGGTAAGTGTTTGGAGCAAATGTGGTAATAGAAATGAATTAGAAAGTTGTTTACAATGTTATGCTCTATCTCAATCATGAAAGAGAAAAATGCTTTTCATGTCACTTTAATTTGTTTTCTATGAGAAATGTAATGCTTACAAAGGATTTGGGTGGTATTGAGCGTAAGTCATAGGAAATTAAGTTTGAAGAACCTTACTCTACATGACACAGCCAAGGGACACGATAAAAAGAACAGTTCTACAAGTATGGACGTATAGCTTGGAATCTTAAATAAGGCTCCATATCTTTTTTACCTAACGTCTACAAGAAAGACAAAGATAAAAGACTGTGCCCAATTTCCCTTGAAATATTTATCTTTCAGACACCAACACTGCTAAGCCTCTGGTCAGCTAGCAGGAGAAAAATTAATATAAAGTTCCTACTGTGATAATCTAGTCAGATGTTGATTTACCGAATACATTTTAATACTACATAGTACAAATAGTACTTGGGATTTTATAATGAATTGGGAATGTTTCAGCAAAGTGGAAGCAGATAAACAAGCCAGTCAATATGTATATTATTTATTGCTAAATGCTATGCAGTACTACGGAGCTATTAGATTATTGTTTAACTCTTTGGCTCCCTGAAAGGCTGCAATGCTTTGCTATACAATGTCCTGCAACCGCTATGGAATTTTCAGAGCTATACAAATAAATGATAATAATAATATTATCGACATTAAATGGAAATGAAACCGCAACATTGGGCCAGATTACAATTAGAGCACTAATCAACTAATTAATTTGCTCTAGAATTAATTTTTTTGTGCGCATCAGGTTGTGCTTGTATTATGAGTTTAAAGTAAACTGTTTTCGCTTATGCAGTAACCCGACAAGCAAAAAAAACAAACTTACAATATTGCGTGCACATTCACATATTCTCCCAAAGCAGTCAATGGAGGAAAAAAGTGGGGAAAAAACACGCCACTCTAGCAAAACCTGATTGCATATTCTCATGTGTACTAACTCAACATGAAAATATGAATATTTCGTATTCCAATTTTCTTCACATAGAACTTCATAAATAAATATTTCTACATATATCTGATTTTTTATATATATATAATTATATATAGGTATAGATATATACAGATATGCATGTTTGTGTATCTATCTATATATATATATGCTACGGGTAAAGTCAGATATCTGGGTAATCCTAGGATTACCAGGATAAAACTAACATTACCCCAGCGGCTGTTGGTAAAGCCTGATGTAAGATCATACATCGGATTTACCTGGGTAATCCTGAGATTACACAAATGCTTCTAGATAAAGCCCATCTTAACTATTTTGGTAGCCTCTGCCTGGGGGATTGAAGGGGGGCACCCCGCCGATCCTCTGACATCCACCCCAAGGGGACATTGGGGAATGGGGTTTACAAGGGGGCTTCCCCCCATGAACCCCCCAAGCAGAGGCAAAAAATATAGTGAAAATGAGGAATTACAGCTCATCATATATATGTTTGATGCAGTGATTTCCAAGAACTATTATCTTCAAAGGATGAATTTATACACATATAAATACATATATAGACATATATATAAGTGCATTGTAGCCCTTTGCAGTCAAGTAGCTAAAAACATGAGAAATAATATTCATGCATTATTCATATTTATTAATGTGTTTAACTGTGTATGTACTGTAACATTTCACATGTTCTTCCCATAGGTTCTAAGTATTTATAAATAGATATTCCTATATATTTGTGTATATATCTATACCTGTATATAATTATATATATATATATATATATATATATATATATTATATATATATATATATATATATATTATATATATATATATATATATATATATATATATATATATATATATATATATATATATATATATATATGTATAGGTATATATATTTTACCAAAAGGCCATGAGAAATGTATAGAAATATATGAATAAATAGAACACATTCTGCAATGTGAAGAACATTGGAATGTGAAATATAAATATTTCATGTAAAGTTTGCGCACTTGAGAAAATGCAATTATGTATGCTCGACTTGTTGGGAGTTAGTTTTTTTTCTCCACCTTTCGCTCTCTCTATGGGGGAAACCGTTAACGGGGTTGTGATATTCTAACTTCAGCTTTTTGCGCGCATAGGGTTAGCACATGAGCGAAAACTTTTTTCTTTAGATCTATAATACATACGTTATCTGACGCACGCAAAAAATCCAAAGTCAAGCAGAGGTAGCAGGAGTGCAAACTACCATACCACTCTTAATCTACCCCATAGTATGTTAATTGATTGTAATTCTAATTACAAGTTGCTTACTTTGCCTTTAAAGTATTTTCTTATTTCAGCTTTGTGTCCTTTTTATACCATTAAAAATAATTAAACAGGTGCACGCCATGCCAATACACTCAGTGAAACGTTATTAATGTGCAAGTACTGGTCTTTTATATACATAGACCACTATGCTGGTCCCTTTGATAATACACTCAGTCCTATAAATACACGTGAACCCAAACTCATAAAAACAAACCACTTTTTTCAAGTGCTCGGACTTAGATGAACTCGTTCTGAAATACAAACACCTAAATCCTATATTAAAGTCCCTGATTTCTTTGTGAGTTTCTGCATTATCTGTCTGCCAATCAATAGTCACCTACAACCCAGCAAGTGAGAGAGAAAGGCTGCTTTTATTTTTAGACCTTGCTCAGAACAAAGCGTTAAAAGAACGATGAAGCTACAGTCTCCTAGCAACTCCTTCCTTCATAAGATGGACAATGGCAAGGAACAGCTTTTGTTAGGGTCTGAGAAAAGAAGATAGAAGATCACCCCGTGCTAGTTGTCCTTAACTTCCGACCAAAAGATACAATTAAAAAAAGTCTTGTACAAAGCTACACAAGTTGATAAAAGCTGTATAGAAAATGTTAAGTTTTTCTTTCGTTAAGTTTTTGTTTAGCACTTCAGAAAAGATTCACAGACCCAAAAACTAAAACATTACACATTTTTTATATAGTTCTGAGGTGCATGGTTATTTCTAATGTGGGATATTATGCTGGGACTTATTTACTAATACTGGGCCAGATTACAAGAGGAACACAAAATATGGCTGTTATGTGCACGGAAGAATTGCGCCCACGAGGGCACGCTTCCATAGACGCCAATGGGAGCCTCGTTCTCATGCCCGTCAGACACGGCATGAGAACTAGCACAGCGAAGGGGGTAAGTCGTGCAGCAATGGGCCGCAATGTGTACATATATATGTATATGCTTATATACATATATATTTATGTGTTAATTTGGGTATATACACATATTAACACATAAATATATATTGGCTAGATTACAAGTGTTGCGGTTCGGCTTTTAACGGTGAAAAAATGGCAATTCCAGAGTAATGGCCAGGAACGCATATTACGAGTCGTGTTGGTATAGCTGTAACACAAGCATTTTAGCCTGTAACGCAACGTCCATTCTGCACTCAAAAAAATGACGTTTTTGTGTGGGATTTCCATAGTGCCGGTATTACAAATTGTGCGGTCCGGCTAAAAAGCTTGCGTGACAGCCTATACTGACACGATCCATACCACCATCTGAGAGCAGTAGTTATGGATTTTGCGAAACAAAAATGTTTTGATTTGAACAATCAATAGGATTTCAGAAGCTCTCATCCTATTGGCTAATTTGAATTGAAGAATCAAATCAGCCAATAGGAATGCAAGGTACGCCATTTTGAAATGGCTACCTTACATTCAAATTCAGTGTACGGCGGTGACCGTATGAAGAGGATGCTCCGCGCAGGATGGGATCGGTTTCCCGGATGGCTCTGCGCCTTTTGGATGAAGATAGAAGACGCCCCTGGGATGGATGAAGATGTCGCCGCCTGGAGGAAGACTTCTCGCCGCCTGATGGAGATAGATGTCCGGACTTCAGGAACCGCAAGTAGATTTTATGCGGTTAGTGTTAGTTATTTTTTTTCATTTTTTTGTGTAGATTTTTTTTTTTAGATTAGGGTTTTGGGCTTTTGGAAAAGAGCTGAATGCCCTTTTAAAGGCAATGCCCATACAAATGCACCTTTGTATTTTTTTACAGGTAAAAGAGCTGTTTAACTTAGGACAATGTCCTACAAAAGGCCCTTTTAAGGGCTATTTGTAGTTTATTGTAGGCTAGGGGGTGTTTTTATTTTGGGGGGCTTTTTATTTTTATAGGGCCTATTAGATTAGGTGTAATTGTTTTTATTTTTTTATAATTCCGTTTATTTTGTAAATTTTGTATTTTTTATCTTTCGTAATTATGTGATTTTTTTCATAGTGTTAGTTTTTTTTTAAATTTGTAATTTAGATTTTTTTATTAGTAGTATTTTTTATTTTATTAAAATAGTAATGTTAGGTTAATTTATAGTTTAATATTAGGTTTATTTTTATTTTACAGGTAAATTTTTATTTATTTTAAGATAGTTATATTGTAATTTTAGTCTTAAATTGGGGGGAATTAAGTTTAGGGGTTAATAGTTTAATTTAGTGTTTTGTGATGTGGGGGGGCTGGCGGTTTAGGGTTAATAGCTTTGCTTAGTAGCAGCGATGTGGGGGGCCGGAGGTTTAGGAGTTAATAGGTTTGTTTAGTAGCAGCGATGTCGGGGAGCGGCAGAATAGGGGATAATATCTTTATTATAGTGTCGGCGATGTCTGAGAGCAGCAGAATAGGGGTTAATAACTAGGGTTTATGTTAGGGTGTTAGGTTTAAACGTAACTTTTTTCCCCATAGACATCAATGGGGTTGTGTTACAGAGATTTTTCATTCCACACTTCAGGTGTTAGGTTTTTTCCTAACACTCTCTCCCCATGGATGACTCACATAGGGGGGTAGTTATCAAGCCGTCTACTTTTCTGGCTTCGCCGGCCCAATACGTCCGCCTAAGCTCGCCTACCTTCGCCGCCGCGGACCTGAAAAAATACGCCTAAGTTATCAAATAAAGCTGTCAAAAAGCCGCGGGGCGATGAGCAGCGGACTGTGACAGTTATCACTCATCCGATCTCGCTGCCCTTCGGCTTTTTTCCCAGCTTTATTGCTAGCCTGTCACTAAGCACTCACACTAAACTGCACTGTTCTACCCCCTATACCGGCGCCCCCCGGAGCCCCCCGCAACTAAATAAAGTTACTAACCCCTAAACCGCCGCTCCTAGACCCTGCCGCAACTCTTATAAATGTATTAACCCCTAAACCGCCGCTCCTAGACCCTGCCGCAAGTCTTATAAATGTATTAACCCCTAAACCGCCGCTCCCGGACACCGCTGCCACCTACATTATACCTAGTAACCCCTATCCTGCCCCCCTATACCGTCGCCCTCTATTATAAAATTATTAACCCCTATCCTGCTGATCCCGCACCTCTCCCGCAACTAAATAAATAGTTTAACCCCTAAACCGCCGCTCCATGAACCCGCCGCAACCTATATTAAACCTATTAACCCCTATCCTGCCCCCCTACACTGTCGCCACCTATAATAAATTTATTAACCCCTAATCTGCCCCCCCTACACCGTCGCCACCTATAATAAATTTATTAACCCCTATCCTGCCCCCCACTACGCCGCCGCCACTGTAATAAATGATTAACCCCTAAACCTAAGTCTAACCCTAACCCTAACCGCCCCCCTAACTTAAATATTAATTAAATAAATCAAAATAAATTAACTCTTATTAACTAAATGAATCCTATTTAAAACTAAATACCTTTAAAATAAACCCTAATATAGCTACAATATAAATAATAATTATATTCTAGCTATCTTAGGATTTATATTTATTTTACAGGTAACTTTCAATTTATTTTAACCATGTACAATAACTATTAAATAGTTATTAACTATTTAATAGATTACCTAGCTAAAATAAAGAGAAATGTACCTGTGAAATAAATCCTAACCTAAGTTACAATTACACCTAACACTACACTATACTTTAATAAATTATTCCTATTTAAAAATAAATACCTGTAAAATAAACCCTAAGATAGCTACAATATAATTAATAATTATATTATAGCTATCTTAGGATTTATATTTATTTTACAGGTAACTTTGTATTTATTTTAGCTAGTTAGAATAGTTATTAAATAGTTATTAACTATTTAATAACTACCTAGCTAAAAGAAATACAAAATTACCTGTAAAATAAATCCTAACTTAAGTTACAATTAAACCTAATACTACACTATCATTAAATTAACTAAATAAACTACCTACAAATAACTACAATTAAATACAATTACATAAACTAACTAAAGTACAAAAAATAAAAAAAGCTAAGTTACAAAAAATAAAAAATTAAGTTACAAACATGTTAAAAATATTACAACAATTTTAAGCTACTTACACCTAATCTAAGCCCCCTAATAAAATAACAAACCCCCCCAAAATAAAAAAAATCCCTACCCTATTCTAAATTAAATAAATTTCAAAGCTCTTTTACCTTACCAGCCCTTAAAAGGGCCATTTGTGGGGGCATGCCCCAAAAAGTTCAGCTCTTTTGCCTGTAAAAGAAAAATACAACCCCCCCAACATTAAACCCACCACCCACATACCCCTAATCTAACCCAAACCCCCCTTACAAAAACCTAACACTAATCCCCTGAAGATCATCCTACCTTGAGTCGTCTTCACTCAGCCGAGCCACCGATGGAACTGAAGAGGACATCCAGTGCGGAAGAAGTTAATCCTCCAAGCGGCGCTGAAGAAATCTTCCATCCGATGAAGTCATCATCCAGGCGGCGCTGAAGAAGTCTTCGATCCGGCCGATGTCATCTTCAAAGAGGCGCTGAAGAGGTCTTCTATCCGGGCGAAGTCATCTTCCAAGCCGGGTCTTGAATCTTCCTTCCGCCGACGCGGAACCACCTTCTTCAACCGACGGACTACGACGAATGACGCTCCTTTAAGGGACGTCATCCAAGATGGCGTCCCCTCAATTCCGATTGGGCTGATAGGATTCTATCAGCCAATCGGAATTAAGGTAGGAAAATCTGATTGGCTGATGGAATCAGCCAATCAGATTCAAGTTCAATCCGATTGGCTGATCCAATCAGCCAATCAGATTGAGCTTGCATTCTATTGGCTGATCGGAACAGCCAATAGAATGCGAGCTCAATCTGATTGGCTGATTCCATCAGCCAATCAGATTTTTCCTACCTTAATCCGATTGGCTGATAGAATCCTATCAGCCAATCGGAATTGAGGGGACGCCAATCTTGGATGACGTCCCTTAAAGGAGCCGTCATTTGTCGTAGTCCGTCGGTGAAGAAGGTGGTTCCGCGTCGGCAGAAGGAAGATTCAAGACCCGGCTTGGAAGATGACTTTGCCCGGATAGAGACCTCTTCAGCGCCTCTTTGAAGATGACATCGACCGGATCGAAGACTTCTTCAGCGCCGCCTGGATGATGACTTCATCGGATGGAAGATTTCTTCAGCGCCGCTTGGAGGATTAACTTCTTCCGCTCCGGATGTCCTCTTCAGTTCCATCGGTGGCTCGGCTGAGTGAAGACGACTCAAGGTAGGATGATCTTCAGGGGATTAGTGTTAGGTTTTTGTAAGGGGGGTTTGGGTTAGATTAGGGGTATGTGGGTGGTGGGTTTTAATGTTGGGGGGGGAGTTGTATTTTTCTTTTACAGGCAAAAGAGCTGAACTTTTTGGGGCATGCCCCACAAATGGCCCTTTTTTAAGGGCTGGTAAGGTAAAAGAGCTTTGAAATTTATTTAATTTAGAATAGGGTAGGGATTTTTTTTTATTTTGGGGGGGTTTGTTATTTTATTAGGGGGCTTAGATAGGTGTAAGTAGCTTAAAATTGTTGTAATATTTTTAACATGTTTGTAACTTAATTTTTTTTTTTTTTTGTAACTTAGCTTTTTTTATTTTTTGTACTTTAGTTAGTTTATGTAATTGTATTTAATTGTAGTTATTTGTAGGTAGTTTATTTAGTTAATTTAATGATAGTGTAGTATTAGGTTTAATTGTAACTTAGGTTATGATTTATTTTACAGGTAATTTTGTATTTCTTTTAGCTAGGTAGTTATTAAATAGTTAATAACTATTTAATAACTATTCTAACTAGCTAAAAGAAATACAAAGTTACCTGTAAAATAAATATAAATCCTAAGATAGCTATAATATAATTATTAATTATATTGTAGCTATCTTAGGGTTTATTTTACAGGTAAGTATTTATTTTTAAATAGGAATAATTTATTAAAGTATAGTGTAGTGTTAGGTGTAATTGTAACTTAGGTTAGGATTATTTCACAGGTACATTTCTCTTTATTTTAGCTAGGTAAGCTATTAATAGTTAATAACTATTTAATAGTTATTGTACATGGTTAAAATAAATTGAAAGTTACCTGTAAAATAAATATAAATCCTAAGATAGCTAGAATATAATTATTATTTATATTGTAGCTATATTAGGGTTTATTTTAAAGGTAAGTATTTAGTTTTAAATAGGATTCATTTAGTTAATAAGAGTTAATTTATTTAGATTTATTTAATTAATATTTAAGTTAGGGGGGCATTAGGGTTAGGGTTAGACTTAGGTTTAGGGGTTAATAATTTTATTACAGTGGCGGCGGCGTAGTGGGGGGCAGGATAGGGGTTAATAAATTTATTATAGGTGGCGACGGTGTAGGGGGGGCAGATTAGGGGGTTAATAAATTTATTATAGGTGGCGACGGTGTAGGGGGGGCAGGATAGGGGTTAATACATTTAATATAGGTTGCGGCGGTTCAGGAGCGGCGGTTTTAGGGTTAATACATTTATTATAGTTGCGGTGGGCTCCGGGAGCGGCGGTTTAGGGGTTAATATGTATAGAGTAGCTTGCGGTGGGCTCCGGGAGCGGCGGTTTAGGGGGTAATAACTTTATTTAGTTGCGGCGGTGTAGGGGGGGTCAGATTAGCGGTGTTAAGACTCGGGGTACATGTTAGGGTGTTAGGTGTAGACAGCTCCCATAGGAATCAATGGGATGTCTGTCAGCAGCGAACTTGTACTTTCGCTATGGTCAGACTCCCATTGATTCCTATGGGATCCGCCGCCTCCAGGCTGGCGCTTTGAAAACCAGGTACGCTGGGCCGTAAAAGTGCCGAGCGTACCTGCTAGTTTTTTTGATAACTAGCAAAAGTAGTGAGATTGTGCCGCACTTGTGTGCGGAACATCTGGAGTGACGTAAGAATCGATCTGTGTCGGACTGAGTCCGGCGGATCGAAGTTTACGTCACAAAATTCTACTTTTGCCGGTCTCGAGCCTTTGATAACTAAGGCGAATCAGCCTCGCCACAAATACGCTGCGGAATTCCAGCGTATTTGAGGTTGACGGCTTGATAACTAGGCCCCATAGTTCCCATAGACCACTATGTAAAGGCACTTTTCAGTTGCCTAGTGCAGTTATTATTTTTTAAAATAAACAATGCTACTATATTTTGGGAGCAGTTGGGGCACATTTAAAAAATTAACCAGAGGTCTGACCTCTTGTTAATGTTTTGAGCACTAATTGCTACTGCATGCTTGCGGTAGCAATAAAGAGCCACTTGTAATAAATTAGCGCTCCTCTTGTAATGGCTGTTTATTTATTGCGTGCTTGCAAATTTGTCTGTTTGCGGGCATGCATTAAATTAGCGATCTTCTTGTAATCTTGCCCAGTATGTATTATTATGTTCTCTCATTAAAGTCTATAAAAGTGCCCTTCAAATACATTAATAAATGGGTGCTTATTGTATTATGTTTAGCAAAGTTAACTCAAAGGGATTTGTAATCCAATTTGTTTTCTTTCATGATGCAGATAGAGAATACACTTTTTAAAAAGTTTCCATTGTACTTCTATTATAAAATTTGTTTAATTCTCATGTTATTCTTTGTTGAAGAGATATCGAGATAGGTAGCTTGCATGTCCGGAGAACTACATGACAGGAAATAGTGCTGCCATCTAGTGCTCTTGCTGATGTATAACATTAGCACTACATGACAGGAAATAGTGCTGCCATCTAGTGCTCTTGCTGATGTATAACATTAGTACTACATGACAGGAAAAAGTGCTGCCATCTAGTGCTCTTGCTGATGTATAACATTAGTACTACATGACAGGAAAAAGTGCTGCCATCTAGTGCTCTTGCTGATGTATAACATTAGTACTACATGACAGGAAATAGTGCTGCCATCTAGTGCTCTTGCTGATATATAACATTAGTACTACATGACAGGAAATAGTGCTGCCATCTAGTGCTCTTGCTAATGTATAACATTACTACTACATGACAGGAAATAGTTTTGCCCTCTAGTGCTCTTGCTAATGTATAACATTAGTACTACATGACAGGAAATAGTGCTGCTATCTAGTGCTCTTGCTAATGTATAACATTAGTACTACATGACAGGAAATAGTGCTGCCATCTAGTGCTCTTGCTGATGTATAAACATTAGTACTACATGACAGGAAATAGTGCTGCCATCTAGTGCTCTTGCTGATGTATAACATTAGTTCTACATGACAGGAAATAGTGCTGCCATCTAGTGCTCTTGCTGATGTATAACATTAGTACTACATGACAGGAAATAGTGCTGCCATCTAGTGCTCTTGCTGATGTATAACATTAGTACTACATGGCAGGAAATAGTGCTGCCATCTAGTGCTCTTGCTAATGTATAACATTAGTACTACATGACAGGAGATAGTGCTGCCATCTAGTGCTCTTGCTAATGTATAACATTAGTACTACATGACAGGAAATAGTGCTGCCATCTAGTGCTCTTGCTGATGTATAACATTAGTACTACATGACAGGAAATAGTGCTGCCATCTAGTGCTCTTGCTGATGTTATAACATTAGTACTACATGACAAGAAATAGTGCTGCCATCTAGTGCTCCTGCTGATGTATAACATAAGTACTACATGACAGGAAATAGTGCTGCCATCTAGTGCTCTTTCTGATGTATAACATTAGTACTACATGACAGGAAATAGTGCTGCCATCTAGTGCTCTTGCTGATGTATAACATTAGTACTACATGACAGGAAATAATGCTGCCATCTAGTGCTCTTGCTGATGTATAACATTAGTACTACATTGGAGGAAATAGTGCTGCCATCTAGTGCTCTTGCTAATGTATATAATTAGTACTACATGACAGAAAATAGTGCTGCCATCTAGTGCTCTTGCTAATGTATAACTTTAGTACTACATGACAGGAAATAGTGCTGCCATCTAGTGCTCTTGTTGATGTATAACATTAGTACGAAATGACAGGAAATAGTGCTGACATCTAGTGCTCTTGCTGATGTATAACATTAGTACTACATGACAGGAAATAGTGCTGCCATCTAGTGCTCTTGATGATGTATAACATTAGTACTACATGACAGGAAATAGTGCTTCCATCTAGTGCTCCTGCTAATGTATAACATTAGTACTACATGACAGGAAATAGTGCTGCCATCTAGTGCTCTTGCTGATGTATAACATTAGTACTACATGACAGGAAATAGTGCTGCCATCTAGTGCTCCTGCTGATGTATAACATTAGTACTACATGACAGGAAATAGTGCTGCCATCTAGTGCTCTTGCTGATGTATAACATTAGCACTACATGACAGAAAATAGTGCTGCCATCTAGTGCTCTTGCTAATGTATAACATTAGTACTACATGACAGGAAATAGTGCTGCCCTCTAGTGCTCTTGCTAATGTATAACAGTACTACATGACAGGAAATAGTGCTGCCATCTAGTGCTCTTGCTGATGTATAACATTAGTACTACATGACAGGAAATAGTGCTGCCATCTAGTGCTCTTGCTGATGTATAACATTAGTACTACATGACAGGAAATAGTGCTGCCATCTAGTGCTCTTGATAATGTATAACATTAGTACTACATGAAAGGAAATAGTGCTGCCATCTAGTGCTCTTGCTGATGTATAACATTAGTACTACATGACAAGAAATAGTGCTGCCATCTAGTGCTCTTGCTGATGTATAACATTAGTACTACATGACAGGAAATAGTGCTGCCATCTAGTGCTCCTGCTGATGTATAACATTAGTACTACATGACAGGAAATAGTGCTGCCATCTAGTGCTCTTGCTGATGTATAACATTAGCACTACATGACAGAAAATAGTGCTGCCATCTAGTGCTCTTGCTAATGTATAACATTAGTACTACATGACAGGAAATAGTGCTGCCCTCTAGTGCTCTTGCTAATGTATAACAGTACTACATGACAGGAAATAGTGCTGCCATCTAGTGCTCTTGCTGATGTATAACATTAGTACTACATGACAGGAAATAGTGCTGCCATCTAGTGCTCTTGCTGATGTATAACATTAGTACTACATGACAGGAAATAGTGCTGCCATCTAGTGCTCTTGATAATGTATAACATTAGTACTACATGAAAGGAAATAGTGCTGCCATCTAGTGCTCTTGCTGATGTATAACATTAGTACTACATGACAAGAAATAGTGCTGCCATCTAGTGCTCTTGCTGATGTATAACATTAGTACTACATGACAGGAAATAGTGCTGTCATCTAGTGCTTTTGCTGATGTATAACATTAGTACTACATGACAGGAAATAGTGCTGCCATCTAGTGCTCTTGCTAATGTATAACATTAGTACTACATGAAAGGAAATAGTGCTGCCATCTAGTGCTCTTCCTAATGTATAACATTAGTACTACATGACAGGAGATAGTGCTGCCATCCAGTGCTCTTGCTAATCTATAACATTAGTACTACATGACAGGAAATAGTCCTGCAATCTAGTGCTATTGCTGATGTATAACATTAGTACTACATGACAGGAAATAGTGCTGCCATCTAGTGCTCCTGCTAATGTATAACATTAGTACTACATGACAGGAAATAGTGCTGCCATCTAGTGCTCCTGCTAATGTATAACATTAGTAGTACATGACAGGAAATAGTGATGCCATCTAGTGCTCTTGCTGATGTATAATATTAGTACTACATGATAGGAAATAGTGCTGCCATCTAGTGCTCTTGCTGATGTATAACATTAGTACTACATGACAGGAAATAGTGCTGCCATCTAGTGCTCTTGCTGATGTATAACATTAGTACTACATGACAGGAAATAGTGCTGCCATTTAGTGCTCTTGCTAATGAATAACATTAGTACTACATGACAGGAAATAGTGCTGCCATCTAGTGCTCCTGCTAATGTATTACATTAGTACTACATGACAGGAAATAGTGCTGCGATCTAGTGCTCTTGTTGATGTATAACATTAGTTTTACATGACAGGAAATAGTGCTGCAATCTAGTGCTCTTGCTGATGTATAACAGTCTTGCAAAACTGCTGCTATATATTGCTGCAGTCACGTGTACACTTCTCTTTATTTTAGCTAGGTAAGCTATTAAATAGTTAATAACTATTTAATAGCTATTGTACCTAGTTAAAATAAATTGAAATTTGCCTGTAAAATAAAAATAAATCCTAAGATAGCTACAATATAATAATTATTATTTATATTGTAGCTATATTAAGGTTTATTTTAAAGGTAAGTATTTAGTTTTAAATAGGATTAATTTAGTT
This sequence comes from Bombina bombina, assembly GCF_027579735.1. Lineage (NCBI taxonomy): Eukaryota > Metazoa > Chordata > Amphibia > Anura > Bombinatoridae > Bombina > Bombina bombina. The sequence continues at coordinate 1,251,296,224 of NC_069501.1, read as the reverse complement.
CAGAATAGAAATATTATTTAGATTTATTTAATTAATATTTAAGTTAGGGGGGTGTTAGGGTTAGTGTTAGACTTAGGTTTAGGGGTTATAATTTTATTACAGTGGCGGCGGTGTAGTGGGGGGCAGGATAGGGGGTTAATAAATTTATTATAGGTGGCGACGGTGTAGGGGGTCCAGGATAGGGGTTAATAAATTAATATAGGTTGCGGCGGGGTCAGGGAGTGGCGGTTTTAGGGGGTTAAACTATTTATTTAGTTGCGTCGAGGTGCAGGATCAGCAGGATAGGGGTTATTAACTTTATTATAGAGGGCGACGGTATGGGGGGGCAGGATAGGGGTTACTAGGGTATAATGTAGGTGGCAGCGGTGTCCAGGAGCGGCAGTTTAGGGGTTAATACATTTATAAGAGTTGCGGCGGGGTCTAGGATTGGCGGGGTTTAGGGGTTAATACATTTTTTAAGAGTTGCGGGTGGGGTCTAGGAGTGGCGGTTTAGGGGTTAGTAACTTTATTTAGTTGCGGGGGGCTCCGGGGGCGCCGGTATAGGGGGGTAGAACAGAGTAGTTTAGTGTGGGTGCTTAGTTACAGGCTAGCAAGAAAGCTGTAAAAAAGCCGAAGAGCAGCGAGATCGGATGAGTGATAACTCTCACAGTCCGCTGCTCATCGCCCCGTACTTGTGCGCGGCTTTTTGACAGCCTTTTTGATAACTTAGGCGAATTTATGCAGGTCCGCGGCGGCGATGTGAGGTGAGCTTAGGCGGGCATATTGGGCCGGCGAAGACAGGTAAAATAGACACGTTGATAACTACCCCCCCATGGTGTAAAATTCTTTGGGACACAATACCCTGATCCACTGCGGTTGGAGTTATACTGGAGGCCAGTCTGCTGGATGACTGTTTGATTCCAGTCTGCTCCACTTGCACCAAGAGGGGTGCTCTACCAAATGCACAATCTCACACAAGTATATACAGTGCTAGGCCAAGTGGCGCTTCTGTTTTCTTCTACACATACATAAACAGTTTTACAAAGTGTAATTCATAATAAAATTCATAATAAAATGCTCTCTTTTAGATATAACATAAGAAATAAAATAACTTCAGTCTCCCTTAATATTACTTTAACATTCAAATAGTTTTTAATATCCGTAATATAAATAACATTAAATGATTACGAAAACCAAGTTACAAACAGAAAAAGGTTTTTTATCAAAAACACTGCAAGGCTGACTGTCAATATTCTGATCTTAAATCATTTTAAACCTGGGTAAAAAAGAAAATATTGACGTGCTTTTATACAATAATTACAAGAAAACGAGCATGAGCACTCTGTGTCTAGCTGTTATCAGTACGCAGGGTCAGGCTTCTGCCTGCTAAGATGTGGCAATGACTTGTCCTAAACTCTCTGTAGCCTCCTCTCTTTCGCACGCCATGTGTTGATGCACTGAATACATCATTTTCTTGTCCTGTGCTTAATACTGATGCTGGAGCAGTCAGCTACCAATTAAACGATTTCTTGCTGAGCCAGGACCATTGCAATGTTGGACATTTTTCAGCAGTTTATAGCCAGCTCCAGTCACAGTTAAACTTTACTGAGTGCAGTAAACAGCCACATGTTTAATATTTTGATAAATCTCTTGTTCTTGTGTATAATCCTTTTAAATGCACCAAATAAAATCACATTTGACAGCAATTAAATACAAAGGGGCCGAATTATCAAGATGAAGGCTCGCCGGAAAAAAGACCGCTGCTCCATAACTTGTATGCCTGCTCTGAGGCGGGGGACAGAAATCAACCCGATCGAATACAATCGGGTTGATTAACACTCCATGCTAGCGGCCGATTGGCCTCGAATCTGCAGGGGGCGGTATTGCACAAGCAGTCTTTGGGGCATATTTCTCAAAGTGCGAGCGGACATGATACGATGTAGCGTATCATGTCCGCTGCACATTGATAAATGCCGACAGTATACACTGTCGGCATTTATCATTGCACCAGCAGTTCTTGTGAACTGCTAGTGCAATTCTGCACCCTGCAGATTTGCGGCCAAGCAGGGGGTGTCAATCAACTAAATCGTATTCGATCGGGTTGATTTCTGTCCGCCGCCTCAGAGCAGGCAACAATTTATGGAGCAGCGATCATTAGACCACTGCTTCATAACTTCTGTTTCCGGCGAGCCTAAACAAGGGGTATCAAGCTCCATTCAGAGTTTGATAATTCGCCCCATAAAGCATAAAAAACTTCATAGGGAAAGCTCCTTTATATCAAGGGAGTTTATGCCGAGCTGAGCAACTCCGACCACCCCCCGGCAAAGCGCTATTTCCTCAAATGCCAATTGGCTCACACAGCTATTGGTTAAGTGGTGGAAACGTCACCTAATTGAAAAAGGTTTTATTATACTGAATGTCCCCTTTATTTGTGGCACGGATTAATCCTAGCTCTATCATTTTAAGTTTAATAGTGGAATTTTAGCCTCTCTGGGAGGGATTAGGACTAGAATAATATTAAGCAGTATTTTTCAGCAAAAGTAAAAAAATAATGACTAAACATTATGCAGAGAGAATAAATGTTGAGTTAAATCTAGTTATATGTATCCTACAATAGTCATATTGGATGTAGATTTTAATTTCTATTAAATTTTTAGCAACACACTGTGAAAGCTGGATTGGCTACCAGGATACCAGGATATTTCCCGGTGGGCTACAGCAGCTAAGGCTGGCCATCTACAATTTAAGGGGTAATGCTGCTGATGAGGAGATTCAGTTGTATAATCTCTCATCTCTCTTGTGAGCTATATGTATAAAGGTCACAAGGTAATTCCTTATACATTTTATTTCCAAGACATTATACCATTTTATTTAATAGACTAATAGATACTTCCTACTAATGCCCACTGGCTATAGTCACTTCCTACTAATGCTCACTGGATGAGGGCCACTTCATTACCAATGCTCACTGGCTGATAGTCACTCCCTACTAATGCCTACTGGCTAATAGTCACTTCCTACTAATGCTCACTGGATTAGGGCCACTTCATACCATGCTCACTGGCTTTATAGTCACTTCCTACTAATGCTTACTAGCTGCTAGGTACTTCCTACTAATGCCCGCTGGCTGATTGGTACTTCCTGCTAATGCTCACTGGATGAGGGCCACTTCATACCAATGCTCACTGGCTGATATTCACTCCCTACTAATGCCCACTGGCTAATAGTCACTTCCTACTAATACTAACTGGATAAGGGGCAATTTATACCAATGCTCACTGGCTGTAGTCACTTCCTACTAATGCTCACTAGATGATAAACACTTCCTACCTATGCTCACTGGCTGCTAGGTACTTCCTACTAATGCTCACCTAGCTGCTAGGTACTTCCTACTAATGCCCACTGGAAGATAGGTACTTCCTGCTAATGCTCACTGGCTAATAGGTACTTCCTGCTAATGCTCACTGGAAGATAGTAACTTTCTACTAATGCTCACTAGATGATAGGCACTTCCTACTAATGCTCTCTGGCTTATAGTCACTTACTACTAATGCTAACTAGATTATAGTCACTTCCTACTAATGCTCACTGGCTGATAGTCACTTCCTACTAATGCTCACTGGTAGATAGTCACTTCCGACTAATGCTCACTAGATGATAAGCACTTCCTACTAATGCTCTCTGGCTTATAGTCACTTACTACTAATGCTCACTAGATGATAGTCACTTCCTACTAATGCTCACTGGCTGATAGTCACTTCCTACTAATGCTCACTGGTAGATAGTCACTTCCGACTAATGTTCACTAGATGATAGTCACTTCCTACTTATGCTCACTGGCTGATAGTCACTTCCTACTAATGCTCTCTGGCTAAGGGGGAGTTCCTACTTATGCTCACTGGCTTATAGTCACTTCCTACTAATGCTCACTGGATGATAGGCACGTCCTACTTATGCTCACTGGCTGATAGTCACTTCCTACTAATGCCACTGGCTGAAAAGTCACTTCCTACTAATGCTCACTGGCTGAAAGTCACTTCATACTAATGCCCACTAGCTTATAGGGACTTCCTACTAATGCTCACTGGATGATAGGCACTACCTACTAATGCCCACTGGCTGATAGTCACTTCCTATTAATGCCCACTGGCTCATAGTCACTTCTTACAAATGTTCACTGGCTGATAGTCACTTCCTACTAATGCTCACTGGAAGATAGTCCCTTCCTACTAATGCTTACTGGCTGAAAGGCACTTCCTACTAATGCTCACTGGCTGACGGTCACTTCCTATTAATGCTCACTGGTTGATAGTCACTTCCTATTAATGCTCACTGGATGAGGGGCATTTTCTACTCATTCTCACTGGCTGATAGTCACTTCCTACTAATGCCCAATGGCTCATAGTCACTTCTTACTAATGCTCACTGGCTGATAGGTACTTCTTACTAATGCTCACTGGCTGATAGGCACTTCCTACTAATGCTCAAAGGATGAGGGGCACTTCATACTAATGCTAACTGGCTGATAGGCACTTCCTACTAATGCTCACTGGAAGATAGTCCCTTCCTACTAATGCTTACTGGCTGAAAGGCACTTCCTACTAATGCTCACTGGCTGACGGGCACTTCCTATTAATGCTCACTGGTTGATAGTCACTTCCTATTAATGCTCACTGGATGAGGGGCATTTTCTACTCATTCTCACTGGCTGATAGTCACTTCCTACTAATGCCCAATGGCTCATAGTCACTTCTTACTTAAGGCTCACTGGCTGATAGTACTTCTTACTAATGCTCACTGGCTGATAGGCACTTCCTACTAATGCTCAAAAGGATGAGGGGCACTTCATACTAATGCTGAACTGGGCTGATAGGCACTTCCTACTAATGCTCACTGGCTGATAGGCACTTTCTAGTAATGCTCACTGGATGATAGGCACTTCCTACTAATGCTCAACTGGCTGATAGGTCACCTCCTACTAATGCTCACTCGGCTAAAAGGCACTATCCTACTAATGCTCACTGGCTGATAGGCACTTCCTACTAATGCTCACTGGATGATAGGCACTTCCTACTAATGCCCACTGGCTGAGGGACACTTCATACTAATGCTCACTGGCTGATAGACACTTCCTACTAATGCTCACTGGATTAGGGCCACTCCATATTAAGGGTTACTGGCTGATAGTCACTTCCTAATAATGCTCACTAGATGATAGTGCACTATCCTAATAATGCTCACTAGAAGATGATAGGCACTTCCTACTAAACGCTCACTGGGCTGATGGGCATTATAAAGTGAAGGTAAACTTTGATGAATGAAAGCCCCATTTTTTAAAAATACTATTAAAAAACAGGGGCACTTTCATTCATCAATGTTTAGAAAGCAGCCGTTTTGATTAAAATGTACCTTTGTTTTTTTTACAGCCAGAGCAGCTTCCCCCACCCGAGATCCTCTCTTCACACTTCTTCAATGACTAATCCAGCTTCCTCCAATCAAGGCATGGCCTCAGGCAATGACTACCCTGGGGGGGAAAGCCGTGATTGAAGGGAAGCCTCCGGGTAGGGGAAGTTGCTCTGGCTGTGCAAAGAAGAGAGGTAAGTTTTTAATCAAAATGGATGCTTTGTTAATTGATGAATTAAAGTGCCCCTGTTTTTAATAGTATTTTTAAAAACAGGCTTTCATTCATCAAAGTTTACCTTCACTTTAAAACCTAATGTTTACTGGATGAAGGGCACTTCCTATTAATGCTCACTGGATGATAGGCACCTCCTACTAATGCTCACTGGCTGATAGTCACTTCCTACTGATGCTCATTGGCTGATAGGTACTTCCTACTAATGCTCACTGGCTGGATAGTCACTTCCTACTAATGGCTCACTGGCTGATAGGTACTTCCTACTAATGCTTCAGCTGGCTGATAGGTACTCCCTACTAATGTTCACTGGCTGATAGTCACTTCCTACTGATATTCACTGGGCTAATAGACCCTTCCTACTAATGCTCACAGGGCTGACAGGCACTTCCTACTAATGTTCACTGGTTGATAGTCCACTTCCTGCTAATGCTCACTGAATGATAGGCACTTCCTACTAATGCTCACTGGCTGACGGGGCACTTCCAGTTAATGCTCACTGGTTGAGGGTCATTTTCTACTAATTCTCATTGGCTGTTAGCCACTTGCTTTTAATGCTCCACTGGTAGTTATTCACTTCCTATTAATGCTCTACTGGATGAGGGGCACTTTCTACTCATTCTTCTCTGGCTGATAGTCACTTCCTAGTTAATACTACACTAAATGTTAGTCACTTCCTACTAATGCTCACAAATGATAGTCACTTCCTACTTATGCTCACTGGCTGATAGTCATTGCCTACTAATACTCACTAGCTGCTAGGTACTTCCTACTAATGCCCATTGACTGATAGGCACTTTCTATTAATTCTCACTGGATGATGGACACTTTGTACTAATGCTCACTTGCTGATATACACTTCCTACTAATGCTCACTGGATTAGGGCCACTTCATACTAATGCTTACTGGCTGATAGGCACTTCCTAATAATACTCACTAGATGATAGGCACTTCCTACTAATGCTCACTGTGCTGATAGAGGACTTCCTACTAATACCAACTGGCTAATAGACACTTCCTACTAATGCTCACTGAATGATAGTCAGCTTCCTACTAATGCTCACTGGCTGTATGGGGCGCTTCCTATTAATGCTCACTGGTTGATAGTCACTTCCTATTAATGCTCACTGGATGATAGCACCTCCTACTAATGCTCACTGGCTTATAGTCACTTCCTACAGATGCTCATTGGCTGATAGGTACTTCCTACTAATGCTCACTGGCTGATAGTCACTTCCTACTGATATTCACTGGCTAATAGACCCTTCCTACTAATGCTCACTGGCTGATAGGCACTTCCTATTAATGCTCACTGGTTGATAGTCACTTCCTACTAATGCTCACTGGCTGACGGGCACTTCCTATTAATGCTCACTGGTTGAGGGGCATTTTCTACTAATTCTCACTGGCTGATAGCCACTTCCTATTAATGCTCCCTGGTTGTTAGTCACTTCCTATTAATGCTTACTGGATGAGGGGCACTTTCTACAATTCTCTCTGGCTGCTAGTCACTTCCTACTAATGCTCACTAGATGATAGTCACTTCCTACTAATGCTCACTAAATGATAGTCACTTCCTACTTATGCTCACTGGCTGATAGTCACTTCCTACTAATAATCACTAGCTGCTAGGTACTTCCTACTAATGCCCATTGGCTGATAGGCACTTCAATTAATGCTCACTGGATGAGGGACACTTCGTACTAATGCTCACTTGCTGATATACACTTCCTACTAATGCTCACTGGATTAGGGTCACTTCATACTAATGCTTACAGGCTGATAGGCACTTCCTAATAATGCTCACTAAATGATAGGCACTTCCTACTAATGCTCACTGGCTGATGGGCATTTAAAACTAATGTTTACTGGATGATGGGCACTTCCTACTAATGCTCACTGGATGATAGGCACCTCCTACTAATGCTCACTGGCTGATAGTCACTTCCTACTAATGCTCACTGGCTGATGGGCACTTCCTACTAATACTCACTGGCTGATAGAGACTTCCTACTAATACCAACTGGCTAATAGACACTTCCTACGAATGCTCACTGGCTGACAGGCACTTTCTGCTAATGCTCACTGAATGAGAGGCACTTCCTACTAATGCTCACTGGCTGATAATCACTTCCTATTAATGCTCACTGGTTGAAGGGCATTTTCTACTAATTCTCACAGCTGATAGTCACTTCCTGCTAATGCTCACTGGTTGATAGTCACTTTCTGCTAATGCTCACTGAATGATAGGCACTTCCTACTAATGCTCACTGGCTGATGGGCACTTCCTATTAATGCTCACTGGTGGTTAGTCACTTCCTATTAATGCTCACTAGATGAGGGGCACTTTCTACTAATTCTCTCTGGCTGATAGTCACTTACTACTAATGCTCACTAGATGATAGCCACTTCCTACTAATGCTCACTAGATGATAAACACTTCCTACTTATGCTCACTAGCTGATAGTCACTTCCTACTAATGCTCTCTGACTGATAGTCACTTACTACTAATGTTCCCTAGATGATAGTAACTTCCTACTAATGCTCACTGGCTGATAGTCACTTTCTACTAATGCTCGTTAGATGATAGGCACTTCCTACTTATCCTCACTGGTGGATAGTCACTTCCTATTAATCCTCACTGGATGATAGGCACTTTCTACTAATTCTCACTGGCTGATAGTCACTTCCTGCTAATATGTACTGAATGATAGGCACTTCCTACTAATGCTCACTGGCTGACAGGAACTTTCTATTAATGCTCACTGGATAAAAGGTACTTCCTACTAATGCTCACTGGCTGATAGGCACTTCATACTAATGCTCACTGGCTGATAGTCACTTCCTACTAATGCTCACTGGATAATAGGCACTTCATACTAAGGCCCACTAGCTTATAGTGACTTCCTACTAATGCCCACTGGCTGATAGGTACTTCCTGCTAAGGATTACTGGAAGATAGTCACTTTCTTCTAATGCTCACTGGCTGATAGTCACGTCCTTCGAATGCTTACTAGAGGATAGTCAATTACTATTAATGCTCACTAGATGATAGCCACTTCCTATTAATGCTCACTAGATGATAGGAACTTCATACTTATGCTCACTGACTGATAGTCACTTCCTACTAATGCTCTCTGGCTGAGGGGGACTTCCTACTTATGCTCACTGGCTTATAGTCACTTCCGACTAATGCTCACTGGATGATAGGCACTTTCTACTAATGCTCACTAGATGATACACTTCCTACTTATGTTCACTGGCTGATAGTCACTTTCATCTAATGCTCTCTGGCTGATAGTCACTTCCTACTAATGCTCACTGGCTAATAGTCACTTTCTACTAATGCTCACTGGAAGATAGTCACTTCCAACTAATGCTCACTAGATGATATGCACTTCCTACTTATGCTCACTGGCTGATAGTCACTTCCCAAATTACACCTAATCTAATAGCCCTATCAAAATAAAAAAGCCCCCCCAAAATAAAAAAACCTAGCCTACACTAAACTGCCAATGGCCCTTAAAAGGGCCTTTTGCTGGGCATTGCCCCAAAGAAATCAGCTCTTTTACCTGTTAAAAAAAATACAAACAACCCCCCAACAATAAAACCCACCACCCACACAACTAACCCCCCAAATAAAAACCTACCTAAAAAACCTAAGCTCCCCATTGCGCTGAAAAGGGCATTTGGTTGGGCATTGCCCTTAAAAGGGCATTTAGCTCTTTTACGGTGCCCAAAGTCCCTAATCTAAAAATAATATCCACCCAATAAACCCTTAAAAAACCTAACACTAACCCCCGAAGATCCACTTACAGTATTTGAAGACCGGACATCCATCCTTATTCAGCCGGGAGAAGTCTTCATCCAAGCGGCAAGAAGTCCTCAACGAAGCCGGGAGAAGTCTTCATCCAAGCGGCAAGAAGTCGTCCTCCAGGCGAGTAGAAGTCTTCACCCAGACGGCATCTTCTATCTTCATCCTTCCAACACGGAGCGGCTCCATCTTCAAGACATCCGGCGCGGAGCATCCTCTTCTTTTGATGGCTATTGAAGAATGAAGTTTCCCTTTAAATGATGTCATCCAAGATGGTGTCCCTTGAATTCCGATTGGCTGATAGAATAGAATTCTATCAGCCAATCGGAATTCAAGGGACGCCATCTTGGATGATGTCATTTAAAGGGAAACTTCATTCTTCAATAGCCATCAAAAGAAGAGGATGCTCTGTGCCGGATGTCTTGAAGATGGAGCCGCTCCACCTCGGAAGGATGTAGATAGAAGATGCCGTCTGGATGAAGACTTCTGCTCGCCTGGAGGACAACTTCTTGCCACTTGGATAAAGACTTTTCCCGGCTGAATCAGGATGGATGTCCGGTCTTCAAATACTGTAAGTGAATCTTTGGGGGTTAGTGTTAGGTTTTTTTAAGGGTTTATTGGGTGGGTTTTATTTTTAGATTAGGGACTTTGGGCACTGTAAAAGAGCTAAATGCCCTTTTAAGGGCAATGCCCGTCCAAATTCCCTTTTCAGAGCAATGGGGAGCTTAGGTTTTTAGGTAGGTTTTTATTTGGGGGGGGGGTTGGTTGTGTGAGTGTTAGGCTTTTTTTTAGCCGGCTCTCCCCATTGATGTCTATGTGGATATCGTGCACGAGCACGTCAAAGCAGCTTAATGCAGCGCTGGTATTTGTGTGCGGTATGGAGCTCAACACTGCCATATTGCCCGCAAACGCCGGATTTTTGAAAACCTGTAATAGCAGCGCTATTAAAGGTGAGCGGTGGAAATAACTTGCAAGTTAGTAGAGAGCCACTCATAACGCAAAACTCGTAATCTGGGCGTATACGTTTTATTTGAATGAACTAAAACCCTAAAAAGAGGATACAGTTTATTATAGGTCCGAGATACCTGACAAATCTAACTCGTAGAAAGTATGAAGAGTCAGTTCTCAGACCGTAACAATAGGAATCATAAATCCCATAAAAAATTAAAAAAAATTCAAAATCTGAAACACTAAACATCTAAAAAATAATATATATATATATATATATATATTTATATTTATTACCCCCTATCCTGTACTCTGAAAATTGTATTTATTCCATTTCCTTTGAGAAGTTGAAGTGGATACTCCAGCAATTGCTACATGCTACACATAGATTGCTGGATTAGTGCATAATCTTATTTATTTCTGCCGTTAAATGGCTACAGAAGAATAAATAAGATAAACTTATTCAAAGGCTTTTCAAAGAGTGTGTCCCTGGAATGCAAAACAAAGCGGATACTGCTAACAAAATGGCAGTTGAAATGATTTTAAAACATTTATTTTGTGTGCAATGTAGCAATCAATTAGTAATTATATATATGTATACACTATACATGAAATTATAAATGATTTTGTTGTTGACTTAAAGGGACACTGAACCCAATTTTTTTCTTTCATGATTCAGATAGAGCATGCAATTTTAAGCAACTTTCTAATTTACTCCTATTAAATTTTTTTCTTCGTTCTCTTGCTATGTTTATTTGAAAAAGAAGGCATCTAAGCTTTTTTGGGGGTTCAGAACTCTGGATAGCACTTTTTTATTGGTGGATGAATTTATCCACCAATCAGCAAGGACAACCCAGGTGGTTCACCAAAAATGGGCCGGCATCTAAACTTACATTCTTGCATTTCAAATAAAGATACCAAGAGAATGAAGAAAATTTGATAATAGAAGTAAATTAGAAAGTTGCTTAAAATGTCATGCTCTTTCTGAATCACAAAGGAAAAAATTGTGTTCAGTGTCCCTTTAAGCCTTTCGAGATATAATGCAAATGAATTGTCTTTTGACAACACAAAAATAATGCAGCTGCTGTTTTTGGTATCTATAAAGAGTATGTGTGGCAATAGATTGCAGGACAATTAGATGCAGTGTGAAGTGCTTAATATTCACAGATTTGTACAAGGACTTAGTATATCAAACTTCATCATTCAGTTGTGTAAGTCTGTGAATTTTATTGACAGGAGTGAGTTCATTTCTGGGGAACTGAGAGGCTACTTTTATATGGTCCTTTTCCCTTTGCTCTCTCTTCCCATGAGATAGGAGCTGTGTTTTGCCTCCCAGCTAAAATACAAGCGACAGCAGTTATTTGATTTTATTTACAGCTATCCCTCCTGCAGTATTACTTCCTCCCTCTCAGTATCCTGCCTAAATACGCTAAGGCCAATCAATGTGCTTAGCACACCTGCTGTATTCCCATAGAGACTGTCTGCCATTATCTCCATTGTGTCTTCCCACAAGATCACTCTATTACTGACAGCAGAGCCAGGATCTTCACTTACTATAAGTGCTAATAAAAGCTTTGCTTATATCACTGGTCTGTGTGTGTCTCACTAAACCATCTGTATGTCACCTGCTCACCTATTGACCATTTCACCTGCAGGAAATCTGTAGCACCCAATTCATTCTCATCTGCAAGTATCATTTTACTAATTCATTCCATTAACCCTTTCAATGCCAAGGAAGGATGCTATGTGCTAAAGCCCGGATTTCTATTTCTGTCTTTCTATATTTCTGTATCGCCACTGTCGATGAGAGACGGTCTATTTAACCCCTTACTAACCCCTTGCATTGAAAATGGCAACTTATGTATAGGGTATTGTTACGGTTACCCTTAGTCTCGCTGAGAGATGGACCGCTTAGTAGCCTGGATTCCTATTGCTGAAGAGGGGAGAAACTGCTTTCCATAGTATTCTATATGAGTCTCGCAAATGTAGAATAATCCCCCTTAGCTGTAGTACAGCTAGGATACCCTTCTGCCCACAAAAACGAGTCAACGCTGCGATTGAGGGACAACCAAGAACTGAGGACTGGGATGCCCAGCCTGCTTTTTATTTAGGTTACATGCACACAGGGCACTCCCAGGGGGGGAAGCATAAAATCCCCCATCACACATTTAGACAAAGCCCTTGGACAGGCCACCGCAGATAACAAGTACACACAAGAAAACAATTGAGTCCTTCTTATCACCTAGCAGTGAATGCTTATCACAAACTTAATTACAGTACACAATATGCTAGGAAACCTGCCTCAGAAAATAGTTTTCTCAAAACTGAACAGAGTTAACCCTTTATGAAATGATACTTGTTACAGTTTTCTTGGAGCCCTTCTTAGGCGCTGGCTTGGCTGGTTCAGGCATTGCTGCTGGGAAATAAGTTTCTTCACCACAAAATAACTAATGCTTCTGTAACAGTGCTCCCTTTCTGTGGAACACTCTGGCAGACACGGTCTGACCCCTTTTCGGGGCAGACTAAGGCTGTCCAGACCGCTGGTTATGCGGGGCTGAGGTCGGTTTGTCTGGACAACCCGTCGGCGTTGCCATTCTGTTTCCCAGGTCTGTAAGTAATGGTGAAATTGAAGGGTTGCAACGATAAACTCCAACGTAATAGCCTGCCATTATCTCCAGAGACCCGGTTCAGCCACACCAACGGGTTATGGTCGGTGACCAGAGTGAACTCCTGCCCATATAAATAGGGAGTCAATTTCTTTAATGCCCACACCAAAGCCAAACACTCCTTTTCGACCGCTGCATAGCTGACTTCGCGGGGCAGGAGCTTCCGGCTGATGTAGGCAACTGGATGCTCCCCTCCATCTTCGCCTACTTGGCTGAGGACGGCTCCCAGCCCGAACATGGAAGCATCTGTATGGACGATAAAACGTTTGTTAAGGGCTGGAGCCGCCAAGACAGGAGCGTTAATTAGAGCATTTTTGAGAGCCTGGAAAGCCGTTTCACAGTGGGGAGACCACAGGACCTGTCGAGGTAAGTTCTTCTTGGTCAAGTCAGTCAGGGGTTTGGCAAGTGTGCTGTAGTCTGGTACGAACCGTCTATAGTACCCTGCCGTGCCCAGGAAGGCTAGGACCTGAGTCTTAGTGATGGGGGTGGGCCAATTGGCGACAGCTTCTATCTTGGCCGGCTCTGGTCGCTGCTTTCCACACCCCACCCGGTGACCCAGGTACTGTACCTCGGCCATCCCAAAGTGGCATTTTTCTGGCTTCAGAGTCAGGCCAGCAGCCCGGATCTGATCCAGAACCATTCCTATGTGAGCTAAGTGGTCCTCCCATGACTCACTGTGGATCGCTATGTCGTCCAGGTAGGCGCAAGCAAAACTCTGGAAGCCATCCAGGAGCCTATCCACCAAGCGCTGGAATGTAGCTGGGGCATTCTTCATCCCAAACGGCATTACCCTAAACTGATATAAGCCGAATGGGGTGACGAATGCCGACTTGGGGATAGCCTCCGGGGCCAGGGGAATCTGCCAGTAACCTTTGCAGAGGTCAATAGTGGTCAGGTAATTTCCCCTGGCTATACGATCGAGTAGCTCGTCTACCCTGGGCATAGGGTAAGCGTCCGTCACGGTCTTTTCATTGAGCCTCCGATAGTCTACGCAGAACCGGGTGGTCCCATCTTTCTTGGGCACCAAGACAACTGGGGAGGCCCAGGGACTATCGGAGGGCTCAATTACCCTGAGTTGGAGCATCTCATCGATCTCCTTCTTCATTCCTATCCTAACTGCTTCGGGGATTCGGTACGGAGCCTGGCGCAAGGGAGCTTGTCCCGGAGTATCTACCTGGTGGGTGGTTAAAGTAGTGTACCCTGGCTTCGGGGAGAAGGTGAGGTGTTTGGACTGTAGGAGTTGGTTGAGCTGCTCCCTTTCAGTGGGGCTAAGTCGGTCTCCTATCTGAACCTGAGCCACTATACCTGTGGGGAGACTCTTTTCTAATAGGTCTGGAATGGGTAGACTGTCGGGGCCTTCCTGAGGGGAACAACATACGGCCGTCACGTTCTCTGGTCGCTCAAAATATTCCTTGAGCATGTTTACATGGAATGTCTTTCTAAGATTGTTGTCGTGGCAGCTAGCTATCACATAAGTGGTGTCTCCCCTTTTCTCTACGATCTGGTAGGGGCCCTGCCAGGACGCCTGCAATTTGTCTGTCTTCACCGGCTTAAGTACTAACACCTTTTGTCCTATGGTAAAGATTCTCTTTCGGGCCCCCCGATCGTACCATACTTTCTGTCTTCTCTGGGCCGACTGGAGATTAGCCCGCACGGATTTGGCTAATTGCTCCATTCGGTCCCTGAGTTCCAGCACGTATGGCACAATGGGGACACCGTCAGTCTCCATCTCTCCCTCCCAGTGCTCCCGGATCAGGTTTAGGGGTCCCCGTACCTTTCTTCCGTAGAGCAACTCGAAGGGGGAGAACCCTGTCGTTTCCTGGGGCACCTCCCGATAAGCAAAAAGGAGGTGCGGCAGGAAGCGTTCCCAGTCTCGGTATTCCTGAGTGAACGTCTTGAGCATTTGCTTGAGGGTCCCATTGAACCTCTCACACAGCCCGTTCGTCTGGGGGTGGTATGGGGAGCTCAGGAGGGACTTAATTTTGCAAACCTGCCAGAGTTGTTGGGTCAATTCAGCCGTAAATTGGGTGCCTCGGTCGGATAGGATTTCTTTTGGAAATCCTACCCGGGAGAACACCTGTACTAGTGCATTCGCTACCGTATCCGCTTGTATGTTGGATAGGGCGACAGCCTCTGGGTACCTGGTAGCGTAGTCCACTACGGTAAGAATGTAGCGCTTACCGGAGGGACTAGGGGTAGCCAGTGGTCCCACTAGGTCAATAGCAACCCGGCTGAAGGGTTCCTCTACAATGGGCATATTTACTAGATGGGCTTTAGGGTGATCGCCTCGCCTTCCTACTCGTTGACACACATCGCAGGTGTTACAGTAAGTTCTAACGTCAGCGTGTACCCCTGGCCAAAAGAACGTGTGAGTAATGCGGTGTAGGGTACGGGTTACAGCTAGGTGGCCTGCTAAGGGGATGTCGTGGCCTATCTTGAGGATTTCTTGACGGTATTTGTGGGGCACTACCAGCTGTCGCCTACGCTGTCCCCTTTTCTCTGTCCAGCGGTATAGTTTCCCTTTTTCCCATAAGAATGTTTCATTATCTGCCCCGCCCCCTCCGGTCTCTGCTCGTTCCCGGTACTTTTGTAAGGTCGGGTCAGTCTTAGACTCTGTCTCGAAAGCATCTGGGGTGTCCCAGGGTATGGGGCCTAACATGTCAGGCAAGGTCGGGGTAGGTCTTACCTGTGTCTCCCGCACTGGTGAGAGCTCTCGCTCCGTCCGGGCTTGGGCCCGTGTAGTCACTGGGTCCGCCTCGTTGTTGCATACTGGAGCATAGGCAGAAGTCATGGGGCCCAAATCATTGCCCAGTAGTACTTCGGCAGGTAAATTATCCATTATGCCCACGTTCACAGCCCCCTTTCCCGCTCCCCAATCAAGATGCACTTTAGCTGTTGGAATTTTGTACACATCCCCCCCGCCACTCTAACGGCCACAGTCTGTCCAGATCGCTTGTGCTCCGGCACCAAATGACTCTGTACCAGCGTGATAGTAGCCCCTGTGTCTCTCAATCCCTCGGTAGATCGCCCCTCGAGCCATACCTTCTGCCGATGGTGCTGGCGGTTATCTGAGGCAGCATATACAGGGTCCGCCTCGTGAAGCGGCCCCAAATATTCCTCCATAGGGGCCTCTTGGTTAACACAGAGGGTCCGGGCCGGACGATATGCCCCAGAGGGGTAATTGTAATTCCTGGGTGTCTGGTGCGTATTAAGGGGGCAGCTAGCCATGAAATGCCCTGGTTGCTTGCATCGGTGGCAAGTCGGTCTGGGACGCTCAGAGCTGTTATTGGGTGGTCCTGAGTGTCGGGCGGGCCCTGCGGGCACCGGGGCTCGGAATTCAGCACAAGGGGGTGCACGGTAAACCTCTCTGGGTTCGTGAAGACGGGAGTCATAATGTTCATCGGCCAATTTGGCTGCTTCTTCTAAGGTAGAAGGTCGCCTGTCTCGCAGCCATTCCTTCCCTTGCTGTTCCATGCCATTATAAAAATGTTCTAAGAGAAACAATTGTAAAATTTCCTCACCAGTCACCGCTTTACTTCCGCTCATCCAGTGATTTGCCGCTCTCCGCATTCGGTGCGCCCATTCCATATGGGTATCGTTAGGCTTCTTTTTCGTGCCCCGAAACTGTCGGCGATACGCGTCCGGAGTTACTGCGTACCGTCGCAACAGTGTCTCCTTAACTAGCTCATACTGTGTCACTTCCTCAGCACCCAGAGTACGAAAGGCTTCCAGGGCTCGCCCGGATAGTTTCCCAGACAATATCGTGGGCCACTCCCTGTTGGGAATCTGGTGCAGGGCACATTGCCTTTCGAAGTCCGCCAAATATTCATCAATCCCTGTCTCGCTCTCTAGGAAGGGTCGAAATGCCGCATAGGGTATCTTGGGCCTCCCAGCATTTTCGACAGGGATGATTACCTGCGGGGCTTCAGCATTGCGGTGTGCGTTCGCTAGGTTGAGTTTGTGGGCTCGAGTCTCTCGTATATCCTTGTCCGCTTCCGCCATCAACTGCTGTACCAATTCCATGGAGGGGTTCGGCCCGTACAGTGAGAGCCTCTCCCGAACAATCCTGGTTTTTTCGTCACTAATCGTGGTCGGTGTTTCCGCCATTGTGAAGCTCTGATCCAGTTCGGTCAATTCTGCGATCAGCTCTCTCCTCGGCCGGTTGCTGGCGTACCCCCCTCTGCTTTCAAGTAAATCCTTTAGGGTTGTACGCTTCAATTTTTCGTAAGCGCTCTCCATCCGTTCTGTACCTCTCCTAGGAAATCCAGGAAATATCCCACCGCTGCCGCCAAATGTTACGGTTACCCTTAGTCTCGCTGAGAGATGGACCGCTTAGTAGCCTGGATTCCTATTGCTGAAGAGGGGAGAAACTGCTTTCCATAGTATTCTATATGAGTCTCGCAAATGTAGAATAATCCCCCTTAGCTGTAGTACAGCTAGGATACCCTTCTGCCCACAAAAACGAGTCAACGCTGCGATTGAGGGACAACCAAGAACTGAGGACTGGGATGCCCAGCCTGCTTTTTATTTAGGTTACATGCACACAGGGCACTCCCAGGGCGGGAAGCATAAAATCCCCCATCACACATTTAGACAAAGCCCTTGGACAGGCCACCGCAGATAACAAGTACACACAAGAAAACAATTGAGTCCTTCTTATCACCTAGCAGTGAATGCTTATCACAAACTTAATTACAGTACACAATATGCTAGGAAACCTGCCTCAGAAAATAGTTTTCTCAAAACTGAACAGAGTTATCCCTTTATGAAATGATACTTGTTACAGTTTTCTTGGAGCCCTTCTTAGGCGCTGGCTTGGCTGGTTCAGGCATTGCTGCTGGGAAATAAGTTTCTTCACCACAAAATAACTAATGCTTCTGTAACAGGTATGTTGGCTGTTGTTAAGGGGTTAAATATAGGGGAAAGTCTTAATTATTAGGGGAAAATGATATATAATTTAAATTGCAGCCCATGGACATACCTTTTAAAAAGTATCTTGAATACGTTTTTTTAACTTCTTTGGGACAGTGGATGAAACTGATTTTTTTAGTAATAGATTGTATGGAGAGGCATGCAAAACAAATACAATACAGTACAAAGTTTTTTGCTCTACTTAATTTCTATAGAGACTTAATTTTTTAGTTTATTGTTCCTTTTTAAAAAATTACTTTTTTATTTTAAAATATGATATGTCATTGATATAGTTGTTAGGATAAACGTGTGCCTCTGGGATTATTTAACCCTTTACCTGTCGATGTCAACTATGTGTCATCATTGCGGGGGTGTTTTGGAGATAACAGCCCCCTCTGTAGTTAAAGGGATACTTAAACCCAATTTTTTTTTTTTTTTTATGATTCAGACAGAGCAGCAATTTTAAGCAACGTTCTGATTTACTCCTATTATCACGTTTTCTTCGTTTATTTGGTATCTTTATTTGAAATGCAAGAATGTAAGTTTAGATGCCGGCCCATTTTTGCCGGCCCACAACCTGGGTTGTTCTTGCTGATTGTTGGATAAATTCATCCACAAATAAAAAAGTGCTGTCCAGAATAAAAAAGCTTAGATGTCTTCTTTTTCAAATAAAGATAGCAAGAGAATGAAGAAAAATTGAGAATAGGAGTAAATTAGAAAGTTGCTTAAATCTGCATGCTCTATCTGAATCATGAAAGAAAAAAATTGGGGTCAGTTTCCCTTTAAGAGCCGGACCATTTAAGGTTCAGCACCCTT
Source organism: Bombina bombina (assembly GCF_027579735.1). NCBI lineage: Eukaryota > Metazoa > Chordata > Amphibia > Anura > Bombinatoridae > Bombina > Bombina bombina. The sequence goes on along the minus strand of NC_069501.1, from coordinate 1,251,277,453 downwards.
GGTAGCGCTTGCGGATTGGAGGCTACATTTAAAAATGTGGGTTTAGCATACCTTTAAAGGCAGGTTAAAAATGGCTGAGGTTTCTGCATCACCTTGGCTATCCGGTAATGCTGATGACATCACCATGTATGGGCATGATGATGTCATCAACCTGAAGACCAGGACGTGAATAGAAGAGCTTAAGGGACTTGGATGGTGGGTACTTATTCAAACTCTTTGATCTCAGCTCCCTTAAACCCTAGAAACCCCCAAGACCCACCCTTGGGGGTAAATAATGCACACATGTTTAAAACAACAACAAATTAAAGTAAAACACACGCACATTTTTTTTTTTTTTAATTAGGTGGTTCTCTAGGCACATATAACAGCCTATCAAAAAGTCTTGGAGACCCCCAAGGCCCCTTATTTTAAAGACTAAAAGCCCTGCTTTAAAATAAAGCCCCTTATAGGTTTATTAGCCATATGATCACTATAGTAATACTGGTGTGAATAAGTGTGCATTTATTTGAGTAGAGGCTCATGGAAGACCCTACGACCTACATGCACATCAAAGTTATAGAACTATACCCAAAGTCCCCCATTTATAAGAGGTTAACCCCTTCTTTTTGTTTCAAGAGTTTACAAAAAAACCTCACACACAGGGTTTACAACCTTATTAAAATTGTAATAAATATATTAACTTTCCTATTGCTATTTAATATTGTTACCAGCTTTTATAATAAATAAATTAAACAATATGGCATTAAAAGGGACACAAAAGACAAAATTAAATATTCATGATTCAGGCAGTGCATGTAATTTTAAAGGGACGGTCTACACTAGAATTGTTATTGTTTAAAAAAGATAAATAACGCCTTTATTACCCATTCCCCAGCTTTGCACAACCAACATGGTTATACTAATACACTTTATAACATTTAATCCTCTAAATTTCTGCCGGTTTCTAAGCCACTACTGACGGCCTCTTATCACATGCTTTTATATTAGCTTTTCATATCAGGAGACTGCTAGTTCATGTGAGCCATATAGATAACATTGTGCCCTCTCCTGTGGAATTGTGCAGGACATAGCACTAATTTGGATAAAATACCAGTCAATGGATAATAAATACATAGCCATGTAATAAGGGTGCGAGGTAATCACAGACGTAAAAAGTATATTAATCTAACCGAGTTGGTTATGCAAAACTAGGAAATGGGTAATAAAAGGATTATCTATCTTTTTAAACAATAAACATTTTAAAGTAGACTGACCCTTTAATATACCTTTCAATATACTTCTATTATGTGTTCAACTAGCATGTAGTGTATTGCTCTGGAGCTGATTTTACCTATGTGTTTAACCCTTTTATAAGGTTAAACACATAGTTAGAGCATTTTATTGTGTGCATTTTATATGAACACACTGTAAGTGACAGTATTTGCTAGTAATATAGTGCAGTGTTTATGTTACTGTATAGACCCAGAGAGGCACAAACAGGGGCCTCATGTGTCTGTTTCATACATTGCTCTAACGTTCTCCTTCCCTATTCACACACACTTACGGCTTTGCATTATTGCTGTCTTACGATCAACATGAAGAAATATATAAAGCACATTCAGAGAAGCCTTAGGATGCTGCAGAGTTGCACAATGCATCTGTTGTTATGGATAGGCAGCAGAATAAAACAGCTGGATATTATAGTGACTCCAGATTTTATTGTAATTGAAGAAGTGTTTTTTTTTCTACACACAATCTGAGCACTACCACAGATATTCTGGCTCCACAAAACAAAAAAGTCACAAAGAAAGGCAGGATCCAGCTTTTGTTCAAAATAAAATCCAACTTTTATTGGGCTCAGTTAAAACGCCAAATAGGCTAGAAGACAGCATACAAAGTAGGTGTGTGTGAGCGTGACACCAAAGCTTACATGTTTCGGCACGCAGCCGTAATCATAGCCATAGGTGTCATGCAGGTGAATGCATTCTTAAAAAATCAGTGATACAATACAATTGGACAAAAGGTATATACAAAGCACGCCCACACTCCACAAATTTGAAGAATTATTAACTCTTTGTTCCCTAGACCTAACAACAGTAGTACACTTGCTATTTGGTACACATTAGAGAATTATTATGTTAGTGAAAAATTATAGTACTCAAAATAGAGTGGTCTGGTAAGCAAACATATAAAACAAATTATGTAATGAATATTCTGTACATAAAAACGTTAGTTCTAAAATTTCTAAAGACCACTACTAAATTTAATACCTATAAGCTATATATAACAAAATAATATAGGTGATATTCAATCAAATGAATTCAATTTAATTTATATATTTATGACTTTATTAATATTCCCTGTTGGGGAGATATTATTATACCACAGAAATGTTACAAACAGATGAGCACTTTCAGGAAGAGAGGAACTTTAATCTACCCTGTGTTATTGCTGAATAAATATTCTAGCATTTATGCTTATGTGTGTAACATATCTCTGCTATAATCTGTATAGAACCACAGAAATGTAAAAATGTATAGATCCCATATATTAAATATAGTATAAGGGAAATCGAAGATAGGAGAAAAATAAATAAATAAAAATAAAAAGGAATAAAAAGAAAACAAACTCAGATATAGAAGATCAAAATACCAAATACAAAAAGCACTGAGCTAAATGTATAAGTTGAGTATGTAAAAGTATGGTGAAATATGAGATATGTAGATAAGTTCACTGTATGTATTATACTTATATTCAACATGTCATCATAATAAATGAAACGTGTCGCATGTCAATTATAGCTGAATAAAGGTATATGTGGCAAGTATAGTATCAGGAGAGACACCAATGCTATTCCCAAAAATTGATTAAATCGTATCTCGAATTTAATCCTAAAGGTAACCTTGTTCTCAAAGTGTAGATCCAATACACTTCTCTTTTCGCAAGGATAGTTTCAAGGTTGCCTCCTCTCTTGGGCACCTTGGCTTGTTCAATTGCCACCCATCTGAGAGAGTTCAAGCTACAACTATGTTTGGTAGCAAAATGTTGAACCAGAGGTGTACTGGATGTACCTTTGGTGATAGTTGAGAAGTGTTCTCTAATACGGGAATTTATATCCCTAGAGGTTAACCCTACATATTGGACCCTGCACATAGTGCATACGATGACATATATGACATCAGTGCTTTGACAATTAAGGCAAGATTTGATGGGGTATGTCTGACCTGTTGTTGTAGAGGTAAATTCTTTTGTAACCCAGACAAAGTCACAGGGTTTGCACTTTCTGTGCCCACATTTAAACATACCTGAGTGTTGTAACCAGGAACTATTGTGTCGTGGTGTCTGTTTTAGTTCTGTTGGGGACAGAATAGATGCCAATGTAGGACTTTTTTTATAAGAGCACCTAACCCCTTGTTTTACGGTTTCTACCAGCTTATCATCAGCTGCCAGTAGAGGAAAATGTTTCCTAACTATATTACAGATCTGGGGATACTGTGTGCTAAAGGTTGTCACAAAGTGTACACCTTTAAAGTCATTATGTGTGGTTTTGGGTTTGTCTACCAGAAGTTGGTCCCTATCCAGCTTATCAACAGCTAGTCTAGCTTGTTTGATATGTCTACGGGCATATTTTCTATCTTTGAGTCTCTTTTCTAGACACTCAGCCTCATGTACATAGTCTGCAGTGTTGCTACAATTCCTCTTAAGCCTAGTAAACTGGCCTTTAGCAACAGCATAAGATGTGTTCTTAGGGTGGCAACTGGAGGCATGCAGAAGTGTGTTGCCTGAAATGGGCTTACGGTATACTTTAGAGGTGATTTTACCACTGCTTTCCCCAGTGAGGCTTAAGTCTAAATAGTTGATGCATATAGAATCTGTAGTGTAGGTGAAACTTAAGTTCAGATTGTTATTATTAATCATCTCAATGAAACTTATAATGTCTGCAGGTGAACCTGACCAAATAAAAAGGAGATCATCAATATAGCGTTTAAAAAAACAAATATATGATCTGTATGGGTTGCTATGGTCAAAGATGTTGTCTAGCTCCCATTTGCCAAGAAATAGATTTGCATAGGAGGGGGCGTATTTCGCCCCCATGGCCGTACCGCATTTTTGCACATAGTATTGCCCTTCAAAGGTAAAGAAATTATGAGTCAATAGAAACTCTAAAATTCTTAGAACATATTTTTGAAAATCCGATGTAAATTCAGTATGTGTAGTGAGAAAATATCTAACTGCCTCTATGCCCCTGTGGTGTGGTATTCTTGAATATAGAGAGACCACATCTACTGAAAGCCAGTGGTAATTGCTTTGCCAATTGATGTCAGTTAGAAGATTGAGTACGTGTTTTGAATCTCTAGTATATGTAGGTAATTGGTTGACCAATGGCTGTAGGATGGCATCAAGCCACTGGGACAATCTTTCAAATATAGAATCTATACCACTAACTATTGGGCGACCCTTTACGTTAGTGAGAGATTTGTGGACCTTAGGGAACATATGAAACACTGGAATCTTAGGATATTTGACATAAAGATAGTCAGCTGTATTTTCATCTATAAAACCGTGTTCAACGCCATCATCCAAAATATCAAACAACAATTTCTTGTACTCATTAGTTGGATTCCTTAGTAGGAGCGAGTAATCTGAAGGATTACTTAGCTGTCTAAGAGCCTCTGATATATAGTCTTTCCTATCTAGGACTACAATAGTGCCCCCCTTATCTGATGGACGAATTACCAAATCTGGTTGTTGTTGTAATGACCTTAGTGCTTCAGATTGTCTATTGGTTAAGTTGTTAGTTGTTCTATCTGTGGTTTCTTTTAATTTCTGCAGATCTGATTCTACTCGTGAATGAAATGTCTCTATTATTGGCCCTCTATTTTGTATCGGGTAGAAGGTAGATTTATTTTTGAATGATAACGCCCTATTGAGTGTTCCAGGGACACTGTTGTCCTCTGTGGCAAGTTTTTGGAGGGATATGAGGTCACAAATTTCTGAAAAGGTGTTTATACCTATGTTGGATGCAGTGTGAACTCTATCCGGTTCAAGGTTAACGTTTTCATGTGGGGCATCTGCAAAGTGTTTCTTTAATGTGATGTTCCTCACAAACTTATTAATATCTATTAGTGTCTGAAAGATGTTGAAGTTTGTAGTAGGTGCAAAACCTAGGCCTAGGGATAATACATCTATTTGATCATTAGTCAGTGTAACTGAAGATAAGTTAACCACACTGTTTATTTGTATTTGGTCTGCGTGCGGTTGCCCCGTACTGGGTACCTCTCTTGATTGTTGTGTGTTGTCCCCCCTATGCCCTGTAATGGTGGGTCCATGGGAAAAACCTGATTTAGTAATGTCATGTCTTGGGTCCCTACATTCACAGCATGTGCACTCATTTGTTCATTTGATCTATTAGTAGGGGTATATTTAGCGTAGGAATTTTTATCTTTAGATCTCACTGTTTGTGGTGTTAAACTAGTGGATACAGTATTGTGAGTGTTAGATGCATTAGAGACATTAGAGCAATTGGGCCCTATAGGAGCCTTAAGAATGCCCTGTTGTGTGTTAGAGATGGTATTTGTCTGAGTTACTATGTCTATTTCATTATCTCCACCTGAATTATATTCATCTGAAGATCTGTCTGTATCGCTATCAGAAAAGCTAACTTGTTTGCGGTGACCCCTTCGATGCCTACGGTTACCCCTACGGTTTTGGTTCTGTGGTAAGCTTCGTCTATAGTTGGAGCGTTGCTTTTTGTTCCAAATATAGACTGAATTTTTCTGATAGTCTGTTTTGTCACGTACAAACTTGGTATGTTTGTTCTCCATTATAATTTGCTTACCACGGGCCAAAGACTCTTGTAAAATCTTATCAAATTTAGCAAAGTCAGGGTTAGCACTTCTATTATTAAGCTCTATCTGAAGTGCATCTATTTCATGTTTAACATCATTCAAATGTTGTGTCCTATATTGTATCAATAATAACATTAATTGACATGAACATTCTGATAACACTGCATTCCATTTATCAACAAATTCTGTGTCAGTAGTATCAACTTCAAAGGTGGGAAATTTGAAGATTCTCAGTCCTCTGGGAATCATTTGTGCTTTAAGATATGATTGGAATGTCCAAATGTCCCACTGTGCTTTTGTTTCTTTGAACAAGAGAGTCTCCATAGTTTCAAATAAGGTGCTAAGTGAGAGTGTCCCCTTATCCTCAGAAAATATTTTTTCACATTCTGTGGAACTATTACTACGTGCAGTAGCAGGTCTCAGGGAGAAGTATTGTGGTGCCGTTTCTTCCATTTCAAATCAGTGCTGATTTAAATATTCACAGCCCAAGTAGAATAGCAATATATTATCAATAGTAATAATATAGCCTCTGTGTTTGTAACTGTAGTGAGGAGTCTCCCTGGGTATCACCAGTAATACCCCAAATGACAACGATAAAAGTTTAGTGGGAGATACTCTTCAAATATACAAACTACGATGCAAGCAAATATGCATAATTTTTCGTGTTGTGTTGTGTCCGGGACTTACCCCATATGAGCTCCAGTCGCCCCCTTCTTAACGAACCTTCTGTGTCAGAGTTCTGGGCTGCCGGAGGACCTACACGGTCACGATCTATGGTATATCAGTGGGCTAATAGCTCCAAAAGACATCCGGCACTCACATGCGGCTTTAGCAGCGTTCCTGTCTTGCCAAGCGCGTCCTCTGACGTCAGTCGTGACGTGACGGGAATCTCCAGTCGGGGGGCGGTGCTCACTCTTCACCCGGGTTTGACAACAGGTTACCAATACACAGAGGCTAAGCAGATCCAAATGCTGGTGCAAAAGCGAAAAAGTCACAAAGAAAGGCAGGATCCAGCTTTTGTTCAAAATAAAATCCAACTTTTATTGGGCTCAGTTAAAACGCCAAATAGGCTAGAAGACAGCATACAAAGTAGGTGTGTGTGAGCGTGACACCAAAGCTTACATGTTTCGGCACGCAGCCGTAATCATAGCCATAGGTGTCATGCAGGTGAATGCATTCTTAAAAAATCAGTGATACAATACAATTGGACAAAAGGTATATACAAAGCACGCCCACACTCCACAAATTTGAAGAATTATTAACTCTTTGTTCCCTAGACCTAACAACAGTAGTACACTTGCTATTTGGTACACATTAGAGAATTATTATGTTAGTGAAAAATTATAGTACTCAAAATAGAGTGGTCTGGTAAGCAAACATATAAAACAAATTATGTAATGAATATTCTGTACATAAAAACGTTAGTTCTAAAATTTCTAAAGACCACTACTAAATTTAATACCTATAAGCTATATATAACAAAATAATATAGGTGATATTCAATCAAATGAATTCAATTTAATTTATATATTTATGACTTTATTAATATTCCCTGTTGGGGAGATATTATTATACCACAGAAATGTTACAAACAGATGAGCACTTTCAGGAAGAGAGGAACTTTAATCTACCCTGTGTTATTGCTGAATAAATATTCTAGCATTTATGCTTATGTGTGTAACATATCTCTGCTATAATCTGTATAGAACCACAGAAATGTAGAAATGTATAGATCCCATATATTAAATATAGTATAAGGGAAATCGAAGATAGGAGAAAAATAAATAAATAAAAATAAAAAGGAATAAAAAGAAAACAAACTCAGATATAGAAGATCAAAATACCAAATACAAAAAGCACTGAGCTAAATGTATAAGTTGAGTATGTAAAAGTATGGTGAAATATGAGATATGTAGATAAGTTCACTGTATGTATTATACTTATATTCAACATGTCATCATAATAAATGAAACGTGTCGCATGTCAATTATAGCTGAATAAAGGTATATGTGGCAAGTATAGTATCAGGAGAGACACCAATGCTATTCCCAAAAATTGATTAAATCGTATCTCGAATTTAATCCTAAAGGTAACCTTGTTCTCAAAGTGTAGATCCAATACACTTCTCTTTTCGCAAGGATAGTTTCAAGGTTGCCTCCTCTCTTGGGCACCTTGGCTTGTTCAATTGCCACCCATCTGAGAGAGTTCAAGCTACAACTATGTTTGGTAGCAAAATGTTGAACCAGAGGTGTACTGGATGTACCTTTGGTGATAGTTGAGAAGTGTTCTCTAATACGGGAATTTATATCCCTAGAGGTTAACCCTACATATTGGACCCTGCACATAGTGCATACGATGACATATATGACATCAGTGCTTTGACAATTAAGGCAAGATTTGATGGGGTATGTCTGACCTGTTGTTGTAGAGGTAAATTCTTTTGTAACCCAGACAAAGTCACAGGGTTTGCACTTTCTGTGCCCACATTTAAACATACCTGAGTGTTGTAACCAGGAACTATTGTGTCGTGGTGTCTGTTTTAGTTCTGTTGGGGACAGAATAGATGCCAATGTAGGACTTTTTTTATAAGAGCACCTAACCCCTTGTTTTACGGTTTCTACCAGCTTATCATCAGCTGCCAGTAGAGGAAAATGTTTCCTAACTATATTACAGATCTGGGGATACTGTGTGCTAAAGGTTGTCACAAAGTGTACACCTTTAAAGTCATTATGTGTGGTTTTGGGTTTGTCTACCAGAAGTTGGTCCCTATCCAGCTTATCAACAGCTAGTCTAGCTTGTTTGATATGTCTACGGGCATATTTTCTATCTTTGAGTCTCTTTTCTAGACACTCAGCCTCATGTACATAGTCTGCAGTGTTGCTACAATTCCTCTTAAGCCTAGTAAACTGGCCTTTAGCAACAGCATAAGATGTGTTCTTAGGGTGGCAACTGGAGGCATGCAGAAGTGTGTTGCCTGAAATGGGCTTACGGTATACTTTAGAGGTGATTTTACCACTGCTTTCCCCAGTGAGGCTTAAGTCTAAATAGTTGATGCATATAGAATCTGTAGTGTAGGTGAAACTTAAGTTCAGATTGTTATTATTAATCATCTCAATGAAACTTATAATGTCTGCAGGTGAACCTGACCAAATAAAAAGGAGATCATCAATATAGCGTTTAAAAAAAACAAATATATGATCTGTATGGGTTGCTATGGTCAAAGATGTTGTCTAGCTCCCATTTGCCAAGAAATAGATTTGCATAGGAGGGGGCGTATTTCGCCCCCATGGCCGTACCGCATTTTTGCACATAGTATTGCCCTTCAAAGGTAAAGAAATTATGAGTCAATAGAAACTCTAAAATTCTTAGAACATATTTTTGAAAATCCGATGTAAATTCAGTATGTGTAGTGAGAAAATATCTAACTGCCTCTATGCCCCTGTGGTGTGGTATTCTTGAATATAGAGAGACCACATCTACTGAAAGCCAGTGGTAATTGCTTTGCCAATTGATGTCAGTTAGAAGATTGAGTACGTGTTTTGAATCTCTAGTATATGTAGGTAATTGGTTGACCAATGGCTGTAGGATGGCATCAAGCCACTGGGACAATCTTTCAAATATAGAATCTATACCACTAACTATTGGGCGACCCTTTACGTTAGTGAGAGATTTGTGGACCTTAGGGAACATATGAAACACTGGAATCTTAGGATATTTGACATAAAGATAGTCAGCTGTATTTTCATCTATAAAACCGTGTTCAACGCCATCATCCAAAATATCAAACAACAATTTCTTGTACTCATTAGTTGGATTCCTTAGTAGGAGCGAGTAATCTGAAGGATTACTTAGCTGTCTAAGAGCCTCTGATATATAGTCTTTCCTATCTAGGACTACAATAGTGCCCCCCTTATCTGATGGACGAATTACCAAATCTGGTTGTTGTTGTAATGACCTTAGTGCTTCAGATTGTCTATTGGTTAAGTTGTTAGTTGTTCTATCTGTGGTTTCTTTTAATTTCTGCAGATCTGATTCTACTCGTGAATGAAATGTCTCTATTATTGGCCCTCTATTTTGTATCGGGTAGAAGGTAGATTTATTTTTGAATGATAACGCCCTATTGAGTGTTCCAGGGACACTGTTGTCCTCTGTGGCAAGTTTTTGGAGGGATATGAGGTCACAAATTTCTGAAAAGGTGTTTATACCTACTACAAACTTCAACATCTTTCAGACACTAATAGATATTAATAAGTTTGTGAGGAACATCACATTAAAGAAACACTTTGCAGATGCCCCACATGAAAACGTTAACCTTGAACCGGATAGAGTTCACACTGCATCCAACATAGGTATAAACACCTTTTCAGAAATTTGTGACCTCATATCCCTCCAAAAACTTGCCACAGAGGACAACAGTGTCCCTGGAACACTCAATAGGGCGTTATCATTCAAAAATAAATCTACCTTCTACCCGATACAAAATAGAGGGCCAATAATAGAGACATTTCATTCACGAGTAGAATCAGATCTGCAGAAATTAAAAGAAACCACAGATAGAACAACTAACAACTTAACCAATAGACAATCTGAAGCACTAAGGTCATTACAACAACAACCAGATTTGGTAATTCGTCCATCAGATAAGGGGGGCACTATTGTAGTCCTAGATAGGAAAGACTATATATCAGAGGCTCTTAGACAGCTAAGTAATCCTTCAGATTACTCGCTCCTACTAAGGAATCCAACTAATGAGTACAAGAAATTGTTGTTTGATATTTTGGATGATGGCGTTGAACACGGTTTTATAGATGAAAATACAGCTGACTATCTTTATGTCAAATATCCTAAGATTCCAGTGTTTCATATGTTCCCTAAGGTCCACAAATCTCTCACTAACGTAAAGGGTCGCCCAATAGTTAGTGGTATAGATTCTATATTTGAAAGATTGTCCCAGTGGCTTGATGCCATCCTACAGCCATTGGTCAACCAATTACCTACATATACTAGAGATTCAAAACACGTACTCAATCTTCTAACTGACATCAATTGGCAAAGCAATTACCACTGGCTTTCAGTAGATGTGGTCTCTCTATATTCAAGAATACCACACCACAGGGGCATAGAGGCAGTTAGATATTTTCTCACTACACATACTGAATTTACATCGGATTTTCAAAAATATGTTCTAAGAATTTTAGAGTTTCTATTGACTCATAATTTCTTTACCTTTGAAGGGCAATACTATGTGCAAAAATGCGGTACGGCCATGGGGGCGAAATACGCCCCCTCCTATGCAAATCTATTTCTTGGCAAATGGGAGCTAGACAACATCTTTGACCATAGCAACCCATACAGATCATATATTTGTTTTTTTAAACGCTATATTGATGATCTCCTTTTTATTTGGTCAGGTTCACCTGCAGACATTATAAGTTTCATTGAGATGATTAATAATAACAATCTGAACTTAAGTTTCACCTACACTACAGATTCTATATGCATCAACTATTTAGACTTAAGCCTCACTGGGGAAAGCAGTGGTAAAATCACCTCTAAAGTATACCGTAAGCCCATTTCAGGCAACACACTTCTGCATGCCTCCAGTTGCCACCCTAAGAACACATCTTATGCTGTTGCTAAAGGCCAGTTTACTAGGCTTAAGAGGAATTGTAGCAACACTGCAGACTATGTACATGAGGCTGAGTGTCTAGAAAAGAGACTCAAAGATAGAAAATATGCCCGTAGACATATCAAACAAGCTAGACTAGCTGTTGATAAGCTGGATAGGGACCAACTTCTGGTAGACAAACCCAAAACCACACATAATGACTTTAAAGGTGTACACTTTGTGACAACCTTTAGCACACAGTATCCCCAGATCTGTAATATAGTTAGGAAACATTTTCCTCTACTGGCAGCTGATGATAAGCTGGTAGAAACCGTAAAACAAGGGGTTAGGTGCTCTTATAAAAAAAGTCCTACATTGGCATCTATTCTGTCCCCAACAGAACTAAAACAGACACCACGACACAATAGTTCCTGGTTACAACACTCAGGTATGTTTAAATGTGGGCACAGAAAGTGCAAACCCTGTGACTTTGTCTGGGTTACAAAAGAATTTACCTCTACAACAACAGGTCAGACATACCCCATCAAATCTTGCCTTAATTGTCAAAGCACTGATGTCATATATGTCATCGTATGCACTATGTGCAGGGTCCAATATGTAGGGTTAACCTCTAGGGATATAAATTCCCGTATTAGAGAACACTTCTCAACTATCACCAAAGGTACATCCAGTACACCTCTGGTTCAACATTTTGCTACCAAACATAGTTGTAGCTTGAACTCTCTCAGATGGGTGGCAATTGAACAAGCCAAGGTGCCCAAGAGAGGAGGCAACCTTGAAACTATCCTTGCGAAAAGAGAAGTGTATTGGATCTACACTTTGAGAACAAGGTTACCTTTAGGATTAAATTCGAGATACGATTTAATCAATTTTTGGGAATAGCATTGGTGTCTCTCCTGATACTATACTTGCCACATATACCTTTATTCAGCTATAATTGACATGCGACACGTTTCATTTATTATGATGACATGTTGAATATAAGTATAATACATACAGTGAACTTATCTACATATCTCATATTTCACCATACTTTTACATACTCAACTTATACATTTAGCTCAGTGCTTTTTGTATTTGGTATTTTGATCTTCTATATCTGAGTTTGTTTTCTTTTTATTCCTTTTTATTTTTATTTATTTATTTTTCTCCTATCTTCGATTTCCCTTATACTATATTTAATATATGGGATCTATACATTTCTACATTTCTGTGGTTCTATACAGATTATAGCAGAGATATGTTACACACATAAGCATAAATGCTAGAATATTTATTCAGCAATAACACAGGGTAGATTAAAGTTCCTCTCTTCCTGAAAGTGCTCATCTGTTTGTAACATTTCTGTGGTATAATAATATCTCCCCAACAGGGAATATTAATAAAGTCATAAATATATAAATTAAATTGAATTCATTTGATTGAATATCACCTATATTATTTTGTTATATATAGCTTATAGGTATTAAATTTAGTAGTGGTCTTTAGAAATTTTAGAACTAACGTTTTTATGTACAGAATATTCATTACATAATTTGTTTTATATGTTTGCTTACCAGACCACTCTATTTTGAGTACTATAATTTTTCACTAACATAATAATTCTCTAATGTGTACCAAATAGCAAGTGTACTACTGTTGTTAGGTCTAGGGAACAAAGAGTTAATAATTCTTCAAATTTGTGGAGTGTGGGCGTGCTTTGTATATACCTTTTGTCCAATTGTATTGTATCACTGATTTTTTAAGAATGCATTCACCTGCATGACACCTATGGCTATGATTACGGCTGCGTGCCGAAACATGTAAGCTTTGGTGTCACGCTCACACACACCTACTTTGTATGCTGTCTTCTAGCCTATTTGGCGTTTTAACTGAGCCCAATAAAAGTTGGATTTTATTTTGAACAAAAGCTGGATCCTGCCTTTCTTTGTGACTTTTTCGCTTTTGCACCAGCATTTGGATCTGCTTAGCCTCTGTGTATTGGTAACCTGTTGTCAAACCCGGGTGAAGAGTGAGCACCGCCCCCCGACTGGAGATTCCCGTCACGTCACGACTGACGTCAGAGGACGCGCTTGGCAAGACAGGAACGCTGCTAAAGCCGCATGTGAGTGCCGGATGTCTTTTGGAGCTATTAGCCCACTGATATACCATAGATCGTGACCGTGTAGGTCCTCCGGCAGCCCAGAACTCTGACACAGAAGGTTCGTTAAGAAGGGGGCGACTGGAGCTCATATGGGGTAAGTCCCGGACACAACACAACACGAAAAATTATGCATATTTGCTTGCATCGTAGTTTGTATATTTGAAGAGTATCTCCCACTAAACTTTTATCGTTGTCATTTGGGGTATTACTGGTGATACCCAGGGAGACTCCTCACTACAGTTACAAACACAGAGGCTATATTATTACTATTGATAATATATTGCTATTCTACTTGGGCTGTGAATATTTAAATCAGCACTGATTTGAAATGGAAGAAACGGCACCACAATACTTCTCCCTGAGACCTGCTACTGCACGTAGTAATAGTTCCACAGAATGTGAAAAAATATTTTCTGAGGATAAGGGGACACTCTCACTTAGCACCTTATTTGAAACTATGGAGACTCTCTTGTTCAAAGAAACAAAAGCACAGTGGGACATTTGGACATTCCAATCATATCTTAAAGCACAAATGATTCCCAGAGGACTGAGAATCTTCAAATTTCCCACCTTTGAAGTTGATACTACTGACACAGAATTTGTTGATAAATGGAATGCAGTGTTATCAGAATGTTCATGTCAATTAATGTTATTATTGATACAATATAGGACACAACATTTGAATGATGTTAAACATGAAATAGATGCACTTCAGATAGAGCTTAATAATAGAAGTGCTAACCCTGACTTTGCTAAATTTGATAAGATTTTACAAGAGTCTTTGGCCCGTGGTAAGCAAATTATAATGGAGAACAAACATACCAAGTTTGTACGTGACAAAACAGACTATCAGAAAAATTCAGTCTATATTTGGAACAAAAAGCAACGCTCCAACTATAGACGAAGCTTACCACAGAACCAAAACCGTAGGGGTAACCGTAGGCATCGAAGGGGTCACCGCAAACAAGTTAGCTTTTCTGATAGCGATACAGACAGATCTTCAGATGAATATAATTCAGGTGGAGATAATGAAATAGACATAGTAACTCAGACAAATACCATCTCTAACACACAACAGGGCATTCTTAAGGCTCCTATAGGGCCCAATTGCTCTAATGTCTCTAATGCATCTAACACTCACAATACTGTATCCACTAGTTTAACACCACAAACAGTGAGATCTAAAGATAAAAATTCCTACGCTAAATATACCCCTACTAATAGATCAAATGAACAAATGAGTGCACATGCTGTGAATGTAGGGACCCAAGACATGACATTACTAAATCAGGTTTTTCCCATGGACCCACCATTACAGGGCATAGGGGGGACAACACACAACAATCAAGAGAGGTACCCAGTACGGGGCAACCGCACGCAGACCAAATACAAATAAACAGTGTGGTTAACTTATCTTCAGTTACACTGACTAATGATCAAATAGATGTATTATCCCTAGGCCTAGGTTTTGCACCTACTACAAACTTCAACATCTTTCAGACACTAATAGATATTAATAAGTTTGTGAGGAACATCACATTAAAGAAACACTTTGCAGATGCCCCACATGAAAACGTTAACCTTGAACCGGATAGAGTTCACACTGCATCCAACATAGGTATAAACACCTTTTCAGAAATTTGTGACCTCATATCCCTCCAAAAACTTGCCACAGAGGACAACAGTGTCCCTGGAACACTCAATAGGGCGTTATCATTCAAAAATAAATCTACCTTCTACCCGATACAAAATAGAGGGCCAATAATAGAGACATTTCATTCACGAGTAGAATCAGATCTGCAGAAATTAAAAGAAACCACAGATAGAACAACTAACAACTTAACCAATAGACAATCTGAAGCACTAAGGTCATTACAACAACAACCAGATTTGGTAATTCGTCCATCAGATAAGGGGGGCACTATTGTAGTCCTAGATAGGAAAGACTATATATCAGAGGCTCTTAGACAGCTAAGTAATCCTTCAGATTACTCGCTCCTACTAAGGAATCCAACTAATGAGTACAAGAAATTGTTGTTTGATATTTTGGATGATGGCGTTGAACACGGTTTTATAGATGAAAATACAGCTGACTATCTTTATGTCAAATATCCTAAGATTCCAGTGTTTCATATGTTCCCTAAGGTCCACAAATCTCTCACTAACGTAAAGGGTCGCCCAATAGTTAGTGGTATAGATTCTATATTTGAAAGATTGTCCCAGTGGCTTGATGCCATCCTACAGCCATTGGTCAACCAATTACCTACATATACTAGAGATTCAAAACACGTACTCAATCTTCTAACTGACATCAATTGGCAAAGCAATTACCACTGGCTTTCAGTAGATGTGGTCTCTCTATATTCAAGAATACCACACCACAGGGGCATAGAGGCAGTTAGATATTTTCTCACTACACATACTGAATTTACATCGGATTTTCAAAAATATGTTCTAAGAATTTTAGAGTTTCTATTGACTCATAATTTCTTTACCTTTGAAGGGCAATACTATGTGCAAAAATGCGGTACGGCCATGGGGGCGAAATACGCCCCCTCCTATGCAAATCTATTTCTTGGCAAATGGGAGCTAGACAACATCTTTGACCATAGCAACCCATACAGATCATATATTTGTTTTTTTAAACGCTATATTGATGATCTCCTTTTTATTTGGTCAGGTTCACCTGCAGACATTATAAGTTTCATTGAGATGATTAATAATAACAATCTGAACTTAAGTTTCACCTACACTACAGATTCTATATGCATCAACTATTTAGACTTAAGCCTCACTGGGGAAAGCAGTGGTAAAATCACCTCTAAAGTATACCGTAAGCCCATTTCAGGCAACACACTTCTGCATGCCTCCAGTTGCCACCCTAAGAACACATCTTATGCTGTTGCTAAAGGCCAGTTTACTAGGCTTAAGAGGAATTGTAGCAACACTGCAGACTATGTACATGAGGCTGAGTGTCTAGAAAAGAGACTCAAAGATAGAAAATATGCCCGTAGACATATCAAACAAGCTAGACTAGCTGTTGATAAGCTGGATAGGGACCAACTTCTGGTAGACAAACCCAAAACCACACATAATGACTTTAAAGGTGTACACTTTGTGACAACCTTTAGCACACAGTATCCCCAGATCTGTAATATAGTTAGGAAACATTTTCCTCTACTGGCAGCTGATGATAAGCTGGTAGAAACCGTAAAACAAGGGGTTAGGTGCTCTTATAAAAAAAGTCCTACATTGGCATCTATTCTGTCCCCAACAGAACTAAAACAGACACCACGACACAATAGTTCCTGGTTACAACACTCAGGTATGTTTAAATGTGGGCACAGAAAGTGCAAACCCTGTGACTTTGTCTGGGTTACAAAAGAATTTACCTCTACAACAACAGGTCAGACATACCCCATCAAATCTTGCCTTAATTGTCAAAGCACTGATGTCATATATGTCATCGTATGCACTATGTGCAGGGTCCAATATGTAGGGTTAACCTCTAGGGATATAAATTCCCGTATTAGAGAACACTTCTCAACTATCACCAAAGGTACATCCAGTACACCTCTGGTTCAACATTTTGCTACCAAACATAGTTGTAGCTTGAACTCTCTCAGATGGGTGGCAATTGAACAAGCCAAGGTGCCCAAGAGAGGAGGCAACCTTGAAACTATCCTTGCGAAAAGAGAAGTGTATTGGATCTACACTTTGAGAACAAGGTTACCTTTAGGATTAAATTCGAGATACGATTTAATCAACTTTTGGGAATAGCATTGGTGTCTCTCCTGATACTATACTTGCCACATATACCTTTATTCAGCTATAATTAACATGCTACACGTTTCATTTATTATGATGACATGTTGAATATAAGTATAATACATACAGTGAACTTATCTACATATCTCATATTTCACCATACTTTTACATACTCAACTTATACATTTAGCTCAGTGCTTTTTGTATTTGGTATTTTGATCTTCTATATCTGTGTTTGTTTTCTTTTCTTTTTATTCCTTTTTATTTTTATTTATTTATGTTTTCCCCTATCTTCCATTTCCCTTATACTATATCTAATATATGGGATCTATACATTTCTACATTTCTGTGGTTCTATACAGATTATAGCAGAGATATGTTACACACATAAGCATAAATGCTAGAATATTTATTCAGCAATAACACAGGGTAGATTAAAGTTCCTCTCTTCCTGAAAGTGCTCATCTGTTTGTAACATTTCTGTGGTATAATAATATTTCCCCAATAGGGAATATTAATAAAGTCTTAAATATATAAATTAAATTGAATTCATTTGATTGAATATCACCTATATTATTTTGTTATATATAGCTTATAGGTATTAAATCTAGTAGTGGTCTTTAGAAATTTTAGAATTAACGTTTTTATGTACAGAATATTCATTACATAATTTGTTTTATATGTTTGCTTACCAGACCACTCTATTTTGAGTACTATAATTTTTCACTAACATAATAATTCTCTAATGTGTACCAAATAGCAAGTGTACTACTGTTGTTAGGTCTAGGGAACAAAGAGTTAATAATTCTTCAAATTTGTGGAGTGTGGGCGTGCTTTGTATATACCTTTTGTCCAATTGTATTGTATCACTGATTTTTTAAGAATGCATTCACCTGCATGACACCTATGGCTATGATTACGGCTGCGTGCCGAAACATGTAAGCTTTGGTGTCACGCTCACACACACCTACTTTGTATGCTGTCTTCTAGCCTATTTGGCGTTTTAATTGAGCCCAATAAAAGTTGGATTTTATTTTGAACAAAAGCTGGATCCTGCCTTTCTTTGTGACTTTTTCGCTTTTGCACCAGCATTTGGATCTGCTTAGCCTCTGTGTATTGGTAACCTGTTGTCAAACCCGGGTGAAGAGTGAGCACCGCCCCCCGACTGGAGATTCCCGTCACGTCACGACTGACGTCAGAGGACGCGCTTGGCAAGACAGGAACGCTGCTAAAGCCGCATGTGAGTGCCGGATGTCTTTTGGAGCTATTAGCCCACTGATATACCATAGATCGTGACCGTGTAGGTCCTCCGGCAGCCCAGAACTCTGACACAGAAGGTTCGTTAAGAAGGGGGCGACTGGAGCTCATATGGGGTAAGTCCCGGACACAACACAACACGAAAAATTATGCATATTTGCTTGCATCGTAGTTTGTATATTTGAAGAGTATCTCCCACTAAACTTTTATCGTCCACAAAACAAAGACAGAAAAATCTAAAAGACTTCTGCAATCTACTTCTTAATTGCCTTCCTTCCCAAACACTGCCTCTCCCCTCCAATCTATCATGAAAGTTTCAGCCTGACTCTCATCCACCTCAGTCACCGATCTACATCTTCTGCTCCTCCGCTCTTACCAGTCTCTACACTGGCTCCCCTACACTATAGAAGTATCAACCCTAATCTATAAAGCACTCAACAGACTCACTCAAAACTCTCATTTCCAAATAAAATAAATCTTGAACTGCCTTGACTCACTGCTGCAAATAACAAACCATGTGACAAGTTACCCCAAATCTTATGTCTCTGCACCCTCAACCTGTAGACTGTAAGCTCTCTTCCTGTTGTACTAAATTTGTTTAGTCTGTTATGTTTTGTATTTTATCACAAATCCTTGTCATTGTATACCCCTATCACTGCACTCAGTGCTACAGAATTTTGTGTTGCTATACAAATAAATAAAAATAATAATAAAAATAAATACACACACACACATGCCCACACATATACACAAATACACACACATGCACTCAAATATACACAAACACAAATACCCACATATACTCAAATACACACATATACTGTACACACATGCACTTATACACACACACATACACAAATATACTGTACACATGCACTTATACACACACACATATACACAAATACACACATATACTGTACACATGCACTTATACACACACACATATACACAAATACACACATACACACATGCACTCACATATATAAAGACACACACACACACATATACACACACATGCACTCAAATATACACAAACATATACAAAAATACACATATACACACACATGCACTCAAATACACACACACATATACACAAATACACATATATACACACACATGAACTCAAATATACACACACATTAACACAAATTCAGCACTGCGGAATATGTTGGCGCTCTACAAATACCTGATAATAATAAAATACACACATATACTCAAATACACACATATACTGTACACACATGCACTTATACACACACACACACACACATATACACAAATACAAACATATACTGTACACATGCACTTATACACACACACATATACTCAAATACACACATATACACACACATGCACTTATACACACACATTAACACAAATACACACATATATACAAATACACACATATACACAAATACACACATATACTGTACACACATGCACTTATACACACACACACATATACACAAATACATATATACACACACAAATACACACATATACTGTACACACATGCACTTATACACACATTAACACAAATACACACATATACTCAAATACACACATATACTGTACACACATGCACTTATACACACACACACACATACACAAATACACACATAAATACACACACATACACAAATATCATTATTGTGTACTGAAATTTAACCGGCATATCACTAATAATGCCAGTTGCGACCCACCTCAGATGTGATTCATTCAATCACTTTTTTTTTGTGCTTAAAAATGTGATTTCACAATAACATTGGAACAAGTGGTGGTAAAGATTATATTTAATGAATAGTTTTAATAACAATACATCATTTAAATATTAATAAAAGGATACTATAAACCTTTTGGATGTGTCACTAAAATCCCCTTGTGAAAGTGCTGGCTCTATTAGTTCTGAAGTCTACAGAAAACCGATATCTGGCAATATGCTTCTCTATGCGAGGAGGTGGCAACCCCCCCATGTGCCTTATTCTGTAGCCAAAGGTCAGTTTGTAGGTCTGTGGTCTCACTTGTATTATCCCCTATGTGACAGGTCTCACCTGTATTATCCCCTATGTGACCAGGTCTAACTTGTATTATCCCCTATGTGACCAGGTCTCACTTGTATTATCCCCTATGTGACCAGGTCTCACCTGTATTATCCCCTATGTGACCGGCCTCACCTGTATTATCCCCTATGTGACCAGGTCTCACTTTTATTATCCCCTATGTGACCAGGTCTCACTTGTATTATCCCCTATGTGACCAGGTCTCACTTGTATTATCCCCTATGTGACAGGCCTCACCTGTATTATCCCCTATGTGACCAGGTCTCACCTGTATTATCCCCTATGTGACCAGGTTTCACCTGTATTATCCCCTATGTGACCAGGTCTCACCTGTATTATCCCCTATGTGACCAGGTTTCACCTGTATTATCCCCTATGTGACCAGGTCTCACCTGTATTATCCCCTATGTGACCAGGTCTCACCTATATTATCCCCTATGTGACCAGGTCTCACCTGTATTATCCCCTATGTGACAGGCCTCACCTGTATTATCCCCTATGTGACCAGGTCTCACTTGTATTATCCCCTATGTGACAGGTCTCACCTGTATCATCCCCTATGTGACCAGGTCTCAACTGTATTATCTCCTATGTGACCAGGTCTCACCTGTATTATCTCCTATGTGACCAGGTCTCACCTGTATTATCCCTTATGTGACCAGGTCTCACCTGTATTATCCCCTATGTGACCAGGTCTCAACTGTATTATCTCCTATGTGACAGGTCTCACCTGTATTATACCTTATGCGACCAGATCTCACCTGTATTATCCCCTATGTGACCAGATCTCACCTGTATTGTCCCATATGTGACCAGGTCTCACCTGTATTATCCCCTATGTGACCAGGTCTCACTTGTTTTATCCCCTATGTGACCAGGTCTCACTTGTATTATCCCCTATGTGACCAGGTCTCACCTGTATTATCCCCTATGTGACCAGGTCTCACTTGTATTATCCCATATGTGACCAGGTCTCACCTGTATTATACCTTATGCGACCAGATCTCACCTGTATTATCCCCTATGTGACCAGGTCTCACTTGTATTGTCCCCTATGTGACCAGGTCTCACTTGTATTATCCCCTATGTGACCAGGTCTCACTTGTATTATCCCCTATGTGACAGGCCTCATCTGTATTATCCCCTATGTGACCAGGTCTCACCTGTATTATCCCCTATGTGACCAGGTTTCACCTGTATTATCCCCTATGTCACCAGGTCTCACCTGTATTATCCCCTATGTGACCAGGTCTCACCTGTATTATCCCCTATGTGACCAGGTTTCACCTGTATTATCCCCTATGTCACCAGGTCTCACCTGTATTATCCCCTATGTAACCAGGTTTCACCTGTATTATCCCCTATGTGACCAGATCTCACCTGTATTATCCCCTATGTGACCAGGTCTCACCTATATTATCCCCTATGTGACCAGGTCTCACCTGTATTATCCCCTATGTGACAGGCCTCACCTGTATTATCCCCTATGTGACCAGATCTCACCTGTATTATCCCCTATGTGACCAGGTCTCACCTATATTATCCCCTATGTGACCAGGTCTCACCTGTATTATCCCCTATGTGACAGGCCTCACCTGTATTATCCCCTATGTGACCAGGTCTCACTTGTATTATCCCCTATGTGACCAGGTCTCAACTGTATTATCTCCTATGTGACCAGGTCTCACCTGTATTATCTCCTATGTGACCAGGTCTCACCTGTATTATCCCTTATGTGACCAGGTCTCACCTGTATTATCCCCTATGTGACCAGGTCTCAACTGTATTATCTCCTATGTGACAGGTCTCACCTGTATTATACCTTATGTGACCAGATCTCACCTGTATTATCCCCTATGTGACCAGGTCTCACCTGTATTGTCCCTTATGTGACCAGGTCTCACCTGTATTATCTCCTATGTGACCAGGTCTCACATGTATTATCTCCTTTTTGACCAGGTCTCAAATGTATTATCCCCTATGTGACAGGTCTCACCTGTATTATCTCCTATGTGACCAGGTCTCACATGTATTATCCCCTATGTGACAGGTCTCACCTGTATTATCCCTTATGTGACCAGGTCTCACCTGTATTATCTCCTATGTGACCAGGTCTCAGCTGTATTATCTCCTATGTGACAGGTCTCACCTGTATTATCCCCTATGTGACCAGGTCTCAGCTGTATTATCCCCTATGTGACCAGGTCTCACCTGTATTTTCCCCTATGTGACCAGGTTTCACCTGTATTATCCCCTATGTGATCAGGTCTCACCTGTATTATCCCCTATGTGACCAGATCTCACCTGTATTGTCCCATATGTGACCAGATCTCACCTGTATACATGGCCTCACCTGTATTATTCCCTATGTGACCAGATCTCACCTGTATTATCCCCTATGTGACCAGGACTCACCTATATTATCCCTTATGTGACCAGGTCTCACCTGTATTATCCCCTATGTAACCAAGTTTCCCCTGTATTATCCCCTATGTTACCAGGTCTCACCTGTATTATTCCCTATGTGACCAGATCTCACATGTATTATCCCTTATGTGACCAGGTCTCGCCAGTATTATGCCCTATGTGACCAGGACTCACCTGTATTATCCCTTATGTGACCAGGTCTCACCTGTATTATTCCCTATGTGACCAGGTCTCATCTGTATTATCCCCTATGTGACCAGATCTCACCTGTATTATCCCTTATGTGACCAGGTCTCACCTTTATTATCCCCTATGTGACCAGATTTCACCTATATTATCCCCTATGTGGCCAGATCTCAACTTTTTTATCCCCTATGTGACCAGGTCTCACCTGTATTATCCCTTATGTGACCAGGTCTCACCTGTTTTATCACTTATGTGACCCGGCCTCACCTGCTTTATCACTTATGTGACCAGATCTCACCTATATTATTCCTTATGTGACCAGGTCTCACTTGTATTATCCCCTATGTGACCAGATCTCACCTTTATTATCCCCTATGTGACCAGATCTCACTTGTGTTATCCCTTATGCGACCAGATCTCACCTGTGTTATCCCTTATGTGACCAGATCTCACCTGTGTTATCCCTTATGTGACCAGATCTCACCTGTGTTATCCCCTATGTGACCAGATCTCACCTGTATTATCCCTTATGTGACCAAGTCTCACCTGTTTTATCCCTTATATGACCAGGTCTCAACTTTATTATCCCCTATATGACCAGATCTCACCTGTATTATCCCCTATGTGACCGGGTCTCACCTTTATTATCCCCTATGTGACCAGATCTCACCTGTGTTATCCCTTATGTGACCAGGTCTCACCTTTATTATCCCCTATGTGACCAGATCTCACCTGTGTTATCCCTTATGTGACCAGGTCTCACCTTTATTATCCTCTATGTGACCAGATCTCACCTGTATTATCCCCTATGTGACCATATCTCACCTGTGTTATCCCTTATGTGACCAGGTCTTACCATTATTATCCCCTAGGTGACTAGATCTCACCTGTATCATCAACTATGTGATCAGATCTCACCTTTTTTATCCCCTATGTGACCAGATCTCACATGTATTATCCCCTATGTGACCAGGTCTCACATTTATTATCCTCTATGTGACCAGATCTCACCTGTATTATCCCCTATGTGACCAGGTCTCACCTGTGTTATCCCTTATGTGACCAGGTCTCACCTTTATTATCCCCTATGTGACCAGATCTCACCTGTGTTATCCCTTATGTGACCAGGTCTCACCTTTATTATCCCCTATGTGACCAGATCTCACCTGTATTATCCCCTATGTGACCAGGTCTCACCTTTATTATCCCCTATGTGACCAAATCTCACTTGTGTTATCCCTTATGTGACCAGATCTCACCTGTGTTATCCCCTATGTGACCAGATCTCACCTGTGTTATCCCTTATATGACCAGGTCTCAACTTTATTATCCCCTATATGACCAGTTCTCACCTGTATTATCCCCTATGTGACCGGGTCTCACCTTTATTATCCCCTATGTGACCAGATCTCACCTGTGTTATCCCTTATGTGACCAGATCTCACCTGTGTTATCCCTTATGTGACCAGATCTCACCTGTGTTATCCCTTATGTGACCAGATCTCACCTGTGTTATCCCTTATGTGACCAGGTCTCACCTTTATTATCCTCTATGTGACCATATCTCACCTGTGTTATCCCTTATGTGACCAGGTCTCACCTTTATTATCCCCTAGGTGACCAGATCTCACCTGTATCATCCACTATGTGACCAGATCTCACCTTTTTTATCCCCTATGTGACCAGATCTCGCATGTATTATCCTCTATGTGACCAGATCTCACCTGTATTATCCCCTATGTGACCAGGTCTCACCTTTATTATCCCCTATGTGACCAGATCTCACCTGTGTTATCCCTTATGTGACCAGGTCTCACCATTATTATCCCCTATGTGACAAGATCTCACCTTTATTATCCCCTATGTGATCAGATCTCACCTGTGTTATCCCTTATGTGACCAGGTCTCACCTTTATTATCCCCTATGTGACAAGATCTCACCTTTATTATCCCCTATGTGACCAGATCTCACCTGTGGTATCCCTTATGTGACCAGGTCTCACCTTTATTATCCCCTATGTGACCAGATCTCACCTGTGTTATCCCTTATGTGACCAGGTCTCACCTTTATTATCCCCTATGTGACAAGATCTCACCTTTATTATCCCCTATGTGACCAGATCTCACCTGTGTTATCCCTTATGTGACCAGGTCTCACCATTATTATCCCCTATGTGACAAGATCTCAACTTTATTATCCCCTATGTGACCAGATCTCACCTGTGTTATCCCTTATGTGACCAGGTCTCACCTTTATTACCCCCTATGTGACCAGATCTCACCTGTGTTATCCCTTATGTGACCAGGTCTCACCTTTATTATCCCCTATGTGACCAGATCTCACCTGTGTTATCCCTTATGTGACCAGGTCTCACCTTTATTATCCCCTATGTGACCAGATCTCACCTGTGTTATCCCTTATGTGACCAGATCTCACCTGTATTATCCCCTATGTGACCAGATCTCACCTGTGTTATCCCTTATGTGACCAGATCTCAACTGTATTATCCCCTTGCCTGTTTTATCATGTATGTGACCCTTTCACACCAGTATAACCTGTATCTAGCCACCAATCACCAGCTTGCTCCAAGTAGTGTAGGGTATGTACTTATGTTTTTCAACAAAGAATATAAATAAATAAAAAAAATCTGATAATAGAAGTGAATTTTAAAGTAAAGTTAAATTTACATGTTCTATCTGAACCATGAAAATTTAATTTTAACTTTTCAATCACTTTAACGGCATGCCATCTTAAAAAAACCTAATGGTAATCGAGTCCCACAAGCAGTTATTTTATTACTGCTATTAACCCTAGTGTTTGTTCTGAGCCAAACGCCAAGCCTACCATCAGCTAAAGTACACCATTACATAAGGTCACACTGCAAAACATTGGCATCTAAAGCTTCCTTCTAACAACTGAGCACCCAAAACTAAAAAGCATTTACTAAACTAAACAAAAGTCTAATTAAACCCCAATTTTCAGACCATAATTGTATTAAAAGTGTGTTCTACCCTCATCAAAAACAGGGTCCCTAGCAGTCCCTTTACTTGCTGGGGTCTGTGTCTAGTCTGGGGTCCTTTTTATGTATTTTGTCAATCTATCTGGATATTGTTGAAGGGTTCACTTTCAAAATTGAGTCCTCTCTTCTGATTGGCTAATAAATCATGCTACAGTGTCTTCTATTGAAAATAACAAAATGTGTTTGTTTCTGAATTTTGGTTGCTATGTTGTGACCTATCTTGGTAGCAACAAGCAGGGTAATATACACCTAACAATTTGAACAAATATAATTATACTAAAATGTTAACTATACAAACAATATCATGTCTGCTGAAAAATCAAGAAACCCAGTGAAAGTCAGAATGAGTTCCTAGGCAGATACGATAACTTCATCCACTAAATGTTGTTTTTTGTATTGACAATAATTACTATCTTTTACAGTATATAATCACTAAAAAGTAATAGACATAAGTCATGTTACTTGGCAGGGTTTCTATATTTTACTGGACACCATTTTTAATTGCATGCCATGACTGTATTGTGCAGTCTAAATAGCAGACCTAGCAAGAGGCCAACGTGATATTAAAAGCGTGCATTTACCA